>NW_027170264.1:2500-5000 GCF_036898095.1 Palaemon carinicauda
TCCACTATTCCAGCGCTGTACCGGACTACTGGCACTGCCCAAGTATTTATGGCCTTCACCATGTTTCCAGAGTTGAGCTTTGACTTGAGTATAGCTTTCATTCTCTTTGAGTATTCGTTTCTAATCATTTCCTTCATTTCATTGTGTTTTATTGTTTCTCCTTCCATTATACCGAGGTATTTGTAGCCAGTTTCATCTATATCTTTGATGACATTTCCATCTGGTAGCTTAATCCCTTCAGTTCTTGTTACTTTTCCTTTCTCCATGCTTACTATAGCACATTTTTCTATCCCAAACTCCATCTTGATGTCTCCTGACACAATTCTAACAGTCTGGATTAGCATGTCGATTTCCTCAGCATTTTTCCCGAACAGCTTTATGTCATCCATGAACATTAGATGGTTAATTCTGCTGCCTCCTTTCTTGAGTTGATACCCGACTTCAATCTTCTCTAGCACTCTTGACATGGGGATCATAGCTACTATGAAGAGTAGTGGAGATAGAGAGTCCCCTTGGAAGATTCCTCTCCTGATATTTACGTCGGCAAGCTGTTTTCCAGAGCATGTAAGCACTGTCTTCCAGTTTTGCATTGTATTCCGGAGGAAGGTGATGGTGTTCTCCTCAGCACCATATATATTCAAGCATTCTATCAGCCATGAGTGTGGTATCATGTCGAAGGCTTTTTTGTAATCTATCCATGCCATGCTAAGGTTGGTTTTCCTTCTCTTGCTGTTTGTCATTACCATTTTGTCAATGAGGAGCTGGTCCTTTGTGCCTCTGCATTTCTTCCTACATCCTTTTTGCTGGCTGGGAATGGTATTTGTTTCCTCTAGGTAGATGTACAGCCGTTCGCTGATAATGCCTGTTAGGAGCTTCCACATTATTGGTAGGCAGGTAATTGGTCGGTAGTTGCTTGGTATATTACCTTTACTTTTGTCTTTTTGTATTAGACAAGTCCTGCCTGTGGTCATCCATTGAGGTGCTTGGTGGTACTGGATACAATGCTGGAGTTGTTCAGCCATTCTCTCATGTATGGCTCTGAAGTTTTTGAGCCAGTAACCATGAACTTCATCGGGGCCCGATGCTTTCCAGTTCGGAATTTTCCTAAGCTGTTTTCTTACAACCTCAGTTGTGATATCAGCGCATATTTGCTTAACCCTTCCATTTTCTTCCCTTTTGATGTCCTGTAGCCACTCTGCGTGTTTATTGTGGACTACTGGGTTATTCCATATGCCTTCCCAGAGTCTCTTAGATGGTTCAGCTTCTGGGCTCTCTTGATGGTTATCTTCGCCTTTTAGTTGGCTGTATAGGCGTTTTTGATTTGTTTGGAAGAGTTTATTCTGCTGATATCCTTTATTTCTGTTTACATATCTCTGGATTTTATGAGCCTTAGCCTTTATTCTTTGTTTTAGATCTTCAATGATATTATTCAAGCCTTTCTCTTGTACTTTGTATACATCATTCAATTTTGCGCGTATTTTTTGGTTTCTCAATTTGTTTTCTGCCATATCTTTCAGCTTACTCAAGTCAGCCCTCATCTCTGTTATTTGTCCTTCCAATCTCCTTTTCCAGGGAGGCTGTCTTACATTTTGACTTCGCTCATTGGATTCCAGAGTTGGTATTCTTATCTCCATGAGCTCGACAACCATCCTTGCTCCGGCATATGCAAGGTTATTTACTTCCGTAATGTTCCTGGTCTGGACTAGTCTTAGCATTTCGTTGACTTCTTTCGTTTTCTCTTTCAATTTTTTCTGGTTGTAGGCTTTTAGGGCTGGTATTCTTATCCTTTCACCGTCGTTTTCCATCCACTGTCTTATTTTGTTGAGATGTTCTAACATTCTTTCATTTTCCGTCTCTAGAGTTATTCTCATACAATTAGCTGATGTAATGCTGGAGTTTTCATTTGGGGTTGCTATTTCTTCTCTCTGTTCCGGTATTACTTCTCTCGGCTCTCTTTCTCTTTCTAGTTCTTCTCTTTCAATTGCAGTTAACCAGTTTTTCTTCTTTATATTTTGTAGTTGGTCTGCCAATCTCTGCTCAGTCAGTGGGGAGTTGTTTCTAAGCTGCCAGATGTTGTGCATTCTCTTCCGAAACCCTCTCTCTGTTGGATCAGACTGCAGATAGCATCGCCATACCTCTTTATTTTCTTCTCTTGTCCATTTCTTCCTTTGATGCATTCCTGTTGTAGCTCCTGTTGGTTCTTCGTCGTGATCTCTATTTAGGTCAGTTTCTTGATGACGACCACCAGGTACCTGACCATCCTCATTTATCCTTGAGTTGTATACCTGACTGCCGGACGAAGCCCTTCTATTTCTAGGAGTTCCATTCACGTCGTTGTGGTTGATTTCTTCATTTGTATTCATCATTTCTGAGTTTACTATTTGACCCATAGCTGGACCCTACCACTCAATGGCAGGTACTCATTTTACAGCTGAGTGCACTGGGGTAATCATGGTAAAGATCCTTACCCAAGGGATCACGGCCGCGGTGGGGACTCGAA
>NW_027170265.1:0-5000 GCF_036898095.1 Palaemon carinicauda
AGTTTTTGAAGTTTAATGGAGTACCACATGAAAAATCTTTTATAAACTTTTTTTTTTTTTTTCAATTTTTTTTTTATCAAAAGTGACATTATTAGTTGATTAGAGTTTTTGTTAGTTGAAAAATGAGACGAATTTATGTAATATAGATATTTTGACCATTGCTCTCTCTCTCTCTCTCTCTCTCTCTCTCTTCTCTCTTCTCTCTCTCTCTCTCTCTCTCTCTATTTGATTAGAGTCTTTGATAGTTGAAATTTTGAGACGAATTTACGTAATATAGAATATTTTGACCATTGATCTCTCTCTCTCTCTCTCTCTCTCCTCTCTCTCTCTCTCTCTCTCTCTCTCTCTCTCTCTCTCTCTCTCTTTTTTTTTTTATTAGAGTCGTTGATATTTGAAAATTGAGGACGAATCTTTGTAATATAAATATTTTGACCATTCTCTCTCTCTCTCTCTCTCTCTCTCTCTCTCTCTCTCTCGCTCTCTCTCTCTCTCTCTCTCTCTCTCTCTCTCTCTCTCTTTTGATTATATTTTTTGATAGTTGAAAATTGAGACAACTCTATGTAGTATGAATATTTTGACCATTGCCTCTCTCTCTCTCTCTCTCTCTCTCTCTCTCCTCTCTCCTCTCTCCTCTCTCTCCTCTCTCCTCTCTCTCTCCTCTCTCTCTCTCTCTCTCTCTCTATTTGATTAGAGTCTTTGATAGTTGAAAATTTGAGACGAATTTATGTAATATAGATATTTTGACCATTGCTCTCTCTCTCTCTCCTCTCTCCCTCTCCTCTCCTCTCTCTCCTCTCTCTCTCTCTCTCTCTCTCTCTCTCTCTCTCTCTCTCTATTTGATTAGAGTCGTTGATATTGAAAATTGAGACGAATCTTTGTAATATGAAGATTTTGACCAATTCTCTCTCTCTCTCTCTCTCTCTCTCTCTCTCTCCTCTCTCTCTCTCTCTCCTCTCTCTCTCTCTCTCTCTCTCTCTCTCTCTCCGTTTGTATATATATATATATATATATATATTATATATATGTATATATATATCTATATATATGTGTGTATATATATATATATATATATATATATATATATATATATATATATATACTGTATATACTTACGCACCAACAACAATTTGATAAAATATATATCGATATATTGTTTTTCATATCTTGAAAGATCTTTATAATCAGAGGTAATTCTTTTATTTCCTTCATTCTATCATATTTCGAATACCGTTCTCCTTCCTTGCCTCTTCAACTAAGTGTTACCTCGTATTGAATTAGATTTAATTAATATCTTGAACCGTCATCCAATTACTTCACTGTAGATGGTTAAAGTTCACCAAACTCTCAACTGCGCTTCGCAAGGCACTAGAAGAGTTGGAAGACCCAGGCCTACATGGCTGAGGACTATGAAGCGTGAAGTAGGAGACGAATAATAATAATAATAATAATAATAATAATAATAATAATAATAATAATAATAATAATAATAATAATAATAATAATGATAATAGGTGTAGGAAATGATGATAAGAATGAGATGCTTTTATATCATCTCTTCATAAATTTGATAATCATTTGTAATCATATCTTCCCAGACTATGTATTCCACCATGTAATATTTAATATCATGCATGCAATGGTGTTCATTAATACACAGTGTACATGAAGTTTTATTCCAAGTTCAGTAAATCTATTTGGTGTAATATCAATTTTGTAGATTAAGTAGGCACAAGTCTCTATTATTATTATTATTATTATTATTATTATTATTATTATTATTTGCTAAGCTACAACCCTAGTTGGAAAAAGCTTGATGCTATAAACCAAGGGGCCCCAACAGGGAAAATAGCCCAGTGAGGAATGGAAACAAGGAAAAATAAAATATTTTAAGAGCAGTAACATTAAAGTAAATATTTCCTATAAAAACTATAAAAACTTTAACAAAACAAGAGGAAGAGAAATTATATAGAATAGTGTGCCCGAGTGTACCCTCAAGCAAGAGAACTCGTCAGTTTATTTGTTTATCATTGTTCTTTTATTTTTGTTTTTTCTTATTTTTTACTTTAATTTTCCTTTTTTCTTATTTTTCTTTAATTTTCCTTTGGTTTTCCGTAGTAGCTACTTTCCATAGTCCATCTGCTGCATAGAAAATTATGTTTCCCTTGACACGAGAACTAAAGTCCATTTCTTTTAGAGAGTCATATTTGCACCGACTCATAGCGGTGCCCTTTTAGCCCGGAAAAGTTTCCTGATCGCTGATTGGTTGGACAAGATAATTCTAACCAATCAGCGACCAGGAAACTTTTCCGAGCTAAAAGGGCACCGTTGCGAGTCGGTGCAAATAGGACTCGCTAAAAGAAATGGACTATAGACAAATTTTTAACCTTTAAAAGAAACAAACATATTAATCTTTACTCCAACAGATAAAACGTCGTATTGTTGAGGTTAATGAAAGGAATATAAAATTAGCAATTAATGGCCATGTGATATTAATTACCAGTTACGGTCAATTAATTCGAAGCTAAATTAACTATTTGCAAATGAATAACCCACAAATTTTGCAGTGGTTATTCGGGATAATTATGCCTATATTGGTGGAGTACGAATCAAGTTCCACTAGCTTCATATCTGCAAATGAATGACCTGGTTTGACCCTGTAATTAAATCTTACCTTCTTCGAACGCGGTTCGTCAGACGAGTGTTTAAAGTGATGTTCGAACGTGTGAACGTGGTATTTGGTTGTCGAACACGTTCGACGAACGGTTCGACAGACAAGTGTTTGAAGTGATGTTCGAACGTGTGAACGGGGTTATTTAGTTGTCGAACACGTTTGTCGAACGGTTCGACAGACAAGTGTTTGAAGTGATGATCGAACGTGTGAACGGGTTATTTGGTTGTCGAACGTGTTCGTCGAACAGTTCGAAGAAAGTCTGTTCTCGCCAGACTTTTGTGGGCGGGTCTTCATTGTCTACAAACCTTATGCATTTGTGGGTGACTCCACCTCTTCGAACAGTTCGACATGCAGGTTCGACACAATTTTCGACCGTGTAAATCCCGTTTAATTTGCAATTGCAAATTGAATTTTTTTTAATCAACTGCCATGTCTCATCAAGGTGACGCATATTATTATTATTATTTTTATTATTATTATTATTATTACTTAAGCTACAAACCTAATTGGAAAAGCACAATGCTATAAGCCCAGGGGCTCCAACAGGGAAAATAGCCCAGTGAGGAAAGGGAAAAAATGAAAAATAAAATATTTTAAGAAGAGTAACATTAAAATAAATATCTTCTTTATAAACTATATAAACTTTAACAAAACTAGAAGAAGAAGAGAAATTAGATAGAATAGTGTGCCCGAGTGTACCCTCAAGCAAGAGAACTCTAACTCAAGACAAAATTAAAAAACAACTCTTTGATGTAATCTGACTTACTAGTATACACGACCCGTCAAAAATGACTGGTAAATATTTATGTAGATATTACATACACACATACACATTCAACGCTTCCCATACCCTCCCCCCTTTCCTTACTACAACACGGCAGTTTCGACAATTTGAGGGAAATTGTGGTTTCCGAGTGTTCACCAGTGTACTGTATGACTACTTCCTCACCCTCAACCAGATTTCTTAGTAAAAAAAATTGTCTTTCTAACGTCAAATATTTTGAATATATATTTCATCACCAAAGAAAAAAATATGAAATTTTATTTTCTTATATAAAGCGTAAAGTTATTGGGTCCAGTATATAAGAAATAATTTTTTTTTATTCTTCCATATTATAAAAGGGCAGAGTGAGGGCATTATATTATTTATTTTGTGTTGCTAGTACATTTAATATGCGTATATGGTAATGGTCTACATACAACTTTATTCTTATTTAAATGACCGTATATATATATATATATATATATATATATATATATATATATATATATATATATATATTTATATATATATATATATGTATATATATATATATATATATATATATATATATATATATATATATATATATATATCAAATAAGCCATATATTTTGATACATTAATGTCTGGATTCTCCTACCGATCTTGGGATCAGAGCCCTAGGCAAAACCAATCAAAGACAATAGCTTCTGACCGGCCGGGATTCGAACTCTGGTCCAGGAAACTTATAACAACAATGATCTACCACCTAGCCACTTATGTGTATATATATATATATATATATATATATATATATATATTATTATTATTATTATTATTATTATTATTATTATCCAAGCTACAACCCTAGTTGGAAAAGCAAGATGCTATAAGCCCAAGGGCTCCAACAGGGAAAAATAGCCCAGTGAGGAAAGGAAATAAGGAAATAGATAAATGATGAGAATAAATTAATTAATTAATATATATATATATATATATATATATATATATATATATATATATAAGTGTACTCGAGCCATAAAATATAGATATACACTCGGAGATACAAATTCAACCCTCCCCCCCTTGCCTAAGTACAACCCGCTGGTTCGGCAATTTATGGGAGTGTTGGTTCCGAGTATACCTCCCTGGGGGACGCTATCCAACCAGGGTATGGCTATTACCTCTTCCCCCTTTTTAATTATTGGGCAGATATCTTATTCTACTGGAAAATCTTTCCGTTTGTCATTTCCTAATCGGGTAGTTGAATCCGTAGAACTTCCAAAGTTCAAACTTGCAGTAAATTATTTTATGTTGAACAGGCTGACATAAGTCTTTATAGTTTATATATGAATGATCTGTTTTTATGTTGTTAATATTTTTTTTTTTAATATGTTATTTTAATTTCTCAATATTTCTCATATCGTTTATTTATTTCCTTGTCTCCTTTCCTCACTGGGCTATTTTTCCCTGTTGGAGCCCTTGGGCTTATAGCATCCTGCTTTTCCAACTTGGACTATAGCTTGAATAATAATAATAATAGTAATAATAATAAAGATACACGAAAAAATTTCGTCCATCACCATGT
>NW_027170265.1:10000-15000 GCF_036898095.1 Palaemon carinicauda
TTACGGTTATTAGTCCATAAAAAAGATAGTAATAAAGTAGCAAATACTTATCCTTAAAAATTGCCGTAAAAAAACGGTTAAAATCCTGGATTAAATGTTGCCGGATATATACCGTTTAAAATACTGCTATATTGACGTCAAGAGTGATATTACGGTTATTAGTCCATAAAAAAGATAGTAATAAAGTAGCAAATACTTATCCTTAAAAATTGCCGTAAAAAAACGGTTAAAATCCTGGATTAAATGTTGCCGGATATATACCGTTTAAAATACTGCTATATTGACGTCAAGAGTGATATTACGGTTATTAGTCCATAAAAAAGATAGTAATAAAGTAGCAAATACTTATCCTTAAAAATTGCCGTAAAAAAACGGTTAAAATCCTGGATTAAATGTTGCCGGATATATACCGTTTAAAATACTGCTATATTGACGTCAAGAGTGATATTACGGTTATTAGTCCATAAAAAAGATAGTAATAAAGTAGCAAATACTTATCCTTAAAAATTGCCGTAAAAAAACGGTTAAAATCCTGGATTAAATGTTGCCGGATATATACCGTTTAAAATACTGCTATATTGACGTCAAGAGTGATATTACGGTTATTAGTCCATAAAAAAGATAGTAATAAAGTAGCAAATACTTATCCTTAAAAATTGCCGTAAAAAAACGGTTAAAATCCTGGATTAAATGTTGCCGGATATATACCGTTTAAAATACTGCTATATTGACGTCAAGAGTGATATTACGGTTATTAGTCCATAAAAAAGATAGTAATAAAGTAGCAAATACTTATCCTTAAAAATTGCCGTAAAAAAACGGTTAAAATCCTGGATTAAATGTTGCCGGATATATACCGTTTAAAATACTGCTATATTGACGTCAAGAGTGATATTACGGTTATTAGTCCATAAAAAAGATAGTAACAAAGTAGCAAATACTTATCCTTAAAAATTGCCGTAAAAAACAGTAAAAATACTGGGATAAATATTGCCGGGTATATACCGTTTAAAATATGGCTATATTGACGTCAAGGAGTGATATTACGGTCATCAACCCGTAAAAGATAATGAAAAGTAGGGTATAAATTACGGTCGCCCGTATTTTACTGAAATACGGCTGAGAACAGTATATTTATACGGAGAATTTCCGATTAAAATTAAAGGTTTTTCATACACTCTTGCGTGCGTACGTATGCACACTAACACATCAATTTATATGTGTATCTATTTATCCAGATATGTATCTATACACGTATACATATCTATATATATTATATACATACATTTATATGGCTATATTATTAATTTTTATTATCATCAATAATAATAATGATAATAATAATAATAACAATAATTATTATTATTATTATTATTATTATTATTATTATTATTAGTATAATAATAATAATAATTATTATTATTATTATTATTATTATTATTATTATTTGTGTGATTTTGTTGCAGATATAATATTTATGTAAGAATTCTTTTATTCTTCCAGAGAAATCACATAAATGTTAAGATACTAATTGCTTTGTCCCGGTTTGCTATTATTATTATTATTATTATTATTATTATTATTATTATTATTATTAACAAAGCAGATTGCTAAAGGCTTAAAGGTTTAATACGGTATAAGGGTTTAATACTGTAAGCAGCTTAATACAAAAAAAAAAAAAAAAAAATGTAATAACATTGCGAATTTAATCCACGTTCGTTTCATAATAAATTTTTGGTTTCTCTATCCATAAAAAGTACTGATATCCTGGAAAATTGAATTTTGATATCTATAACCTCATAATTTTCATTAAGATCCTGTTTCTGTTTTAAGATCAAATTGATCAAAATAGTCAATTTTGATAAGAAAATGTGCCTTTGCTACCATACACACTCCAAAATCAAACCATTGTTCTCTAATCTTGGGTAGTGCCATAGCCTCTGTACCATGGTCTTCCACTGTCTTGGGGAAGAGTTCTGTTGCTTGAGGGTACACTCGGGCACACTGTTCTATTTTATATCTTATTTCTCTTCCTCCTGTTTTCTTAAAGTTTTTATAGCTTATAAAGTGATATTTATTTTAATATTGTTGTTCTTCTTAAAATATTTTATTTTTCCTTGCTTCCTTTCCTCACTGAGCTATTTTCCCTGTTGGAGCCCCTGGGCTTGTAGCATCCTGCTTTTCCAACTAGGGTTGTAGCTTAGCAAGTAATGATAATAATAATAATAAGAAGAAGAAGAAGAAGAAGAAGAAGAAGAAGAAGAAGAAGAAGAAGAAGAAGAAGAAGAAGAAGAAGAAGAAGAAGAAAAACCGTAATTTTAATCGGAAATTCTCTATAAGAATATATTGCTCTGAGCCGTATTTCAGTAAAATTCAGGCGACCGTAATTTTACCCTACTTTGTTATTATCTTTTATGGGTTGGTGACCGTAATATCACTCCTTAACGTCAATACATCGGTTTTTAAATGGTATATGCCTGGCAACATTTATTCCAGGATTTTTACCATTTTTTTATGGCAAATTTTTAACAGTGTACGTGGCTTTAGTCTTATGCAGTCCCATAGCCTCTGTACTATAGTCTTCAACTATCTTGGGGCAGAATTCTCTTGCTTGAGGGTACGCTCTGGCACACTATCTTATTTCTCTTCCTCTTGTTTTTTGAAGTTTTAATAGTTTATATAAGAAAACTTTATTATAATGTTGTAACTTCTTAAAATATTTTATGTTAATTGTTAATTACCTCTCTTGTAGTTTACTTATTTCCTTATTCCTTTACCTCACTGGGCTATTTACCCTATTGGAGCCCTTGGGCCTATAGCATCTTGCTTTTCCAACTATAGTCAATTTCTTTTCGCGATGCAGATTTGCACCGACTCGCAGCGGTGCCCTTTTAGCTCGGAAAAGTTTCCTGATCGCTGATTGGTTGGACGAGATAATTCTAACCAATCAGCGATCAGGAAACTTTTCCGAGCTAAAAGGGCACCGCTGCGAGTCGGTGCAAATCTGCCTCGATAAAAGAAATGGACTATAGGGTTGGAGCTTAGTAAGTAACAACAACAACAACAACAACAGTAAAAATAATGATAATTATAGTAATATTGATGATGATAATAATAATAATAATAATAAAATGGTAGTTCTGTAATTCTCAGACGAGGGGAAACGCAGTTTAATGAGGAACTGTAGTGCAAGCACAAATTGAAACATCATCTTCATCCAATCACCTTTATTTCAACGTTTCGGACAATTTGTCCATCATCAGGTTCTGTAAAGTTAAAAACATACATTGATACAAATAATAAAAAACATTGGTAAAATACATGAGAAAAATAAGATAATTTAAAATTATAAATAGTACTTAAAACACTTTTCTGCTGAAAACAGAGTTATCTAGGTTTAGTTTTGGTTGAATTTTTTCTATGTAAAATGTTTCTAATAATCTCAGCTCGGTCTCAAATCGAGCTTTACATATAATGCTAAAATCAAGATGATTAAAATTGGTGTTACACACTCCGTGGCAATGATCTCTTATAGAGGAATGAGAAGGCTTACCCAGCGGTAGAAGGGTCCTTGAACTAATGCCTCTATGTTCAAAGGTTCTGGTAGACAACAGTTTTGTCGAACTACCTACATATTCCGAACTACACTTCGGACACACAAATTTATATACAACCATAGAACATAGTTCGCTAGATAACGACTCCTTGGACTTGAGCAAATTGCCTATCTTAAAATTATTGAAAAATACCATTCTAATATTTATATTTTTGAAGTAGGTTTTCGTTATGTGCTTAATTTTCCTTTCTATTATAGTATTAATTTTGTTCGATATGTAAGGAAATCGAAAATATATAATGTCTTTTACTTCACAAATTTGGGTATCAACATTATTGATTTTGTTAAGAAAAATTTGTACTTTTTTGTAAAATGAATTATCCTGGTAACCATTGTTGTTGAAGAATTCCTTTAAAAATGTAATTTCTTTATGAAAGTTAAAATAATTTGATGAAAGTTTATATGCTCTATTAATGAGAGTATTAATACTGTTCATTTTGTATCTTAAATTACACTCACTTAAAAAATTTAAACCAAGACCAGTAAAAGTGGGCTTTCTATAAACTTCCATGTGCATTTTAAGGTCAGAAGTTTTAGTTACTAATACGTCCAAAAAGGGCATTTTACCTTCGTTTTCTTCTTCCATGGTGAACTTGATATTACTGTGTTGAGAATTTAAATAATTAAAAAACTTGATTGCGTCATTTTTTTGCTTAAAAATAATAAATGTGTCATCCACATACCTTCTATACAACACAGGCTTAAAACTTAAAGGACAATTTTCCAACCATTCAGTCTCGTGAAAACATAAGAAAATATTGGCCAAAGTTGCCGAAATAGGATTCCCCATAGCTAGTCCATCTTTTTGTTTGTAATACTCTTTGTTAAAAATAAAAAATGAATCTTGAACAATAATGTTTAATATATCAATAAATTTAGATTTACTCAGGTTTCTAAAGTTGTTATTATCCTTGTACATTTTATTTGCTACGATTTCAATAACTTCTTTTGTGGGGATATTTGTATATAAGCTTTCGATGTCAAAGCTTGCCATATAATAATTATTTTTTAGTCTAAAATTTTTTATAGTATCAAAAAATGCATATGAATTTTCCAAGGTATATTCATTCTTTGCCCATTCTTCTATATTAGGAATCATAAATTTTGCTAAACTAAAATTTCATAAAGAAATTACATTTTTAAAGGAATTCTTCAACAACAATGGTTACCAGGATAATTTATTTTACAAAAAAGTACAAATTTTTCTTAACAAAATCAATAATGTTGATACCCAAATTTGTGAAGTAAAAGACATTATATATTTTCGATTTCCTTACATATCGAACAAAATTAATACTATAATAGAAAGGAAAATTAAGCACATAACGAAAACCTACTTCAAAAATATAAATATTAGAATGGTATTTTTCAATAATTTTAAGAT
>NW_027170265.1:27500-28719 GCF_036898095.1 Palaemon carinicauda
AGAGAGAGAGAGAGAGGAAGCTTTGTTTCACTATATTGCATTTCATTTGATCATTTGTGGTTTTTAGTCTGTAAATTTGATTAGGAGTTTTGGAGCTAAATGAGTAAACTATTTTGTACATAAGGCGTTTTTTTTTTTAGTTAATTGGATTTTGCACCATTTGTTTCAGTATCCTTTTTAATCTATTTAATAAGGAATTTAAACATGTGTTGTAAATGCTTATCTTTCTAAGTGGGGATACCATAACGTGGTGAAAGGGTTTGTGTCATGATACACAGTCATGATCAGCAAAGCTGTGCTAGTCAAGGGCTATCCATACTAGGCTGGTTTGTTGTTGGTGATCAGACCAAAGTCTCCCACCATCACCTACCTACAGTGGCGAGCGTGGCGATGAACACCTACCAAATCCCCAGACATGAATAAGGACATGTCTGAGGCCTTTGTCCTGCAGTCATGATCTGACATGCATACGGATTGTGGTAGTCTATATGGTAACGTCTCTGACTGGTGATTGCCAGACTGGGGTTCGAGTCCTGCTCAAGTTCGTTAGTTCTTTTGGTCGCTGCAACCTCATCATTCTTGTGAGTTAAGGATAGGGGGTTTGGGAAAGCCTATAGGTCTATCCGGTGAGTCATCAGCAGCCATTGCCTGGCCTTCCCTGGTCCTAACTTGGGTGGAGAGGGGGCTTGGGTGTTGATCGTATATAATATGGTCAGGGTTTAGGGCATTGTCCTGCTTGCTAGGGCAATGTCACTGTCCCTTACCAATGCCATTCGTAGGTGGCCTTTAAACCTTTAATTAAAGATAAAAACAAAACCTCATTATATAAGTTTTTCTCTGTGGAATTTAAAAAAAATATAGTCAGTTTCCAGGGCATTGTCCTGCTTGCTAGGACATTGTCACTGTCCCTTGCCTCTGCCATTCACGAGTGGCCTTTAAACCTTAAATTGAAGATCAAAACAAAAGGTAATTATATAAGTTTTTCTCTGTGGAATTTAAAGAAAATGTATAGTCAGTCTCTAGAGCATTGTCCTGCTTTCATGGGTAATGTCACTGTCCCTTGCCTCTGCTATTCATGAGCGGTTTATAAACCTTAAATTAAAGATAAAAATAAAAGCTTATTATATAAGTTTTTTTTTCTGTGGAATTTATCAAAAGAAAAAAAATATGGTCGGTCTCCAGGGCATTGTCCTACTTGCTAGAGTAATGTCACTGTCCC
>NW_027170266.1:20000-22500 GCF_036898095.1 Palaemon carinicauda
ATTGGGGAACTACTTGGCCAAGTTTGAAGTGATTCCGTGTAGAAATGTGGCCTCTACGTTGTCCACAGACAGACAGACAAACAAACAAACAAACAAACCGAACCGAAAACATACCCTCCTGGCGGAGGTAATAATAATAATAATAATAATAATAATAATAATAATAATAATAACAAGTGAGCAAGTCCTGAACGCGGACATGGTCCTCGTAGAGGACATACCTCCGCACGTGACCTTGACCTTCAGGTGACCTTGACCTTCACGTGACCTTGACCTTCACGTGACCTTGACCTTCAAGTGACCTGCTTGACTTTTGACCTTCAAGTGATCTTTGTTCATTTGCCACTGATACTTAATATGACATTGATATAATGCACCAATATGACCTTGACCTTTGACCTTTATAAATTTGAACATCACCCATGGGTTGCGCCTGGACTAGGACTTCCCTGTTGGCTTATGCAAAAGTCAGTGCTTTATTTCTGTCTCTTGATATGGCCACTTATGTCATAGTGACACCAGTGACCCCTGTGACCTTGACCTTGGGGTGACCTTGACCAAAATTTAATCAGTTCTTCCATACACATTGGGGAACTACTTGGCCAAGTTTGAAGTGATTCCGTGTAGAAATGTGGCCTCTACGTTGTCCACAGACAGACAGACAAACAGAGAAACAAACAAACAAACAAACAAACAAACAAACAAACAAACAAACCGAACCGAAAACATAACCTCCTGGCGGAGGTAATAATAATAATAATAATAATAATAATAATAATAATGATAATAATAATAATAATAATAATAATAATAATAATAATAATGATAATAATAATAATAATAATAATAATAATAATTTTAATAATATTAATAATAATAATAATAATGATAATAATAATAATAATAATTATAATAATAATAATAATAATAATATTAATAACAAGTGAGCAAGTCCTGAACGCGGACATGGTCCTCGTAGAGGACATACCTCCGCCAAGGTGACCTAGAGCGCCATATGTCCTAGAATCATGAATTGATGTGACTTCGACCTTCACATGACCTTGACCTTCACGTGACCTTCAAGTGACCTTGACCTTCACGTGACCTTGACCTTCATATGACCTTGGCTTCAAGTGACCTTGATCTTCAAATGTACTTGACCTTCACGTGACCTTGACCTTCAGGTGACCTTGACCTTCACGTGACCTTGACCTTCACGTGACCTTGACCTTCAAGTGACCTGCTTGACTTTTGACCTTCAAGTGATCTTTGTTCATTTGCCACTGATACTTAATATGACATTGATATAATGCACCAATATGACCTTGACCTTTGACCTTTATAAATTTGAACATCACCCATGGGTTGCGCCTGGACTAGGACTTCCCTGTTGGCTTATGCAAAAGTCAGTGCTTTATTTCTGTCTCTTGATATGGCCACTTATGTCATAGTGACACCAGTGACCCCTGTGACCTTGACCTTGGGGTGACCTTGACCAAAATTTAATCAGTTCTTCCATACACATTGGGGAACTACTTGGCCAAGTTTGAAGTGATTCCGTGTAGAAATGTGGCCTCTACGTTGTCCACAGACAGACAGACAAACAGAGAAACAAACAAACAAACAAACAAACAAACCGAACCGAAAACATAACCTCCTGGCGGAGGTAATAATAATAATAATAATAATAACAAGTGAGCAAGTCCTGAACGCGGACATGGTCCTCGTAGAGGACATACCTCCGCCAAGGTGACCTAGAGCGCCATATGTCCTAGAATCATGAATTGATGTGACTTCGACCTTCACATGACCTTGACCTTCACATGACCTTCAAGTGACCTTGACCTTCACGTGACCTTGACCTTCACATGACCTTGGCTTCAAGTGACCTTGATCTTCAAATGTACTTGACCTTCACGTGACCTTGACCTTCAGGTGACCTTGACCTTCACGTGACCTTGACCTTCACGTGACCTTGACCTTCAAGTGACCTGCTTGACTTTTGACCTTCAAGTGATCTTTGTTCATTTGCCACTGATACTTAATATGACATTGATATAATGCACCAATATGACCTTGACCTTTGACCTTTATAAATTTGAACATCACCCATGGGTTGCGCCTGGACTAGGACTTCCCTGTTGGCTTATGCAAAAGTCAGTGCTTTATTTCTGTCTCTTGATATGGCCACTTATGTCATAGTGACACCAGTGACCCCTGTGACCTTGACCTTGGGGTGACCTTGACCAAAATTTAATCAGTTCTTCCATACACATTGGGGAACTACTTGGCCAAGTTTGAAGTGATTCCGTGTAGAAATGTGGCCTCTACGTTGTCCACAGACAGACAGACAAACAGAGAAACAAACAAACAAACAAACAAACAAACCGAACCGAAAACATAACCTCCTGGCGGAGGTAATAATAATAATAATAATAATAACAAGTGAGCAAGTCCTGAACGCGGACATGGTCCTCGTAGAGGACATACCTCCGCCAAG
>NW_027170268.1:0-2500 GCF_036898095.1 Palaemon carinicauda
ATTACCATAAACCATTGCTGATCAAATTAATTTGAATTAAATAATCTAATTAGTTAAATTATTCATAATGCAGTCAGTAGACAACGTTAATCACCTCATTATATATGGCACAATGCTTACCAGAAAAGCTATTGGTTCTTCGTCTATTATTCGAACCGACTCGAGCAGTTTTGTTCAAGATGGAAGGCGTGTTACCTAAATAGAAAGGTCATTGTCAACTTACTTTTGCTGTATTGTATTTTATTCAAAATATCAATAATGATGATAAACAATTTTTATAGAAAATCAGATTCTCCGATCACTTTCACTATTTCATAATTTGGACAATCCTGACTTACATCATTTCAATAAGAGAACGCTTCAATGATTAGCTGTTCGATGTGATAAGCTATAATTGAAATATTATTGTTATTGTTGTTGTTGTTATTTGCTAAGATACAACCCTAACTGGAAAAGCAGGATGCTATAAGCCAGAGGGATCCAACAGAGAAAATAGCCCAGTGAGGAAAGGAAATAAGGGAAATTACAAGATAATTAATCAACAATTAAGATAAAATATTTCAGGAACAGTAACAACATTTAAACAAATATTTCAAATATAAATCATAAAAGCTTAAAAAAACAAGAAGAGAAGAATAAGATAGAATAGTGTGGCCGACTGTACCCTCATTCTAACATCGGTTAGAATTACAAAACATGGGATGCTCGCTAAAGGACTTTAAATTTGTTATGGATGGACCACCATCGATATCAAGACATTAAACATAGTTAAATAACTGTGACAAGGCTAAGATCACTGAAATAACACACCCCCCCCCCTACGCACACACAGACACACACACACACACACACACGCCTTCTTTCAAACTACTCCTTTCACATTCCGAGAGAAGACAGGTCTGGTGGGGGTATAGGACTCTTTCTAAAGGATACTCAAATCCCAAAATGTTAAAAAAAAACTATAGTCCATTTCTTTTAGCGATGCATATTTGCACCGATTCGCAGCGGTGCCCTTTTAGCTCGGAAAAGTTTCCATATCGCTGATTGGTTGGACAAGATAATTCTAACCAATCAGCGATCAGGAAACTTTTCCGAGCTAAAAGGGCACCCCCGCGAGTCGGTGCAAATCTGCATCGCTAAAAGAAATGGACTATAGTGTAACAAGCTTTGAATATATAGAAATAAACTTCACACACAAAAATATCTATTGTATGAGGATTTAACATTTAAAAGAGCAATACGCGATATGAAATGTTGAATGTTTTGAATGAGATCATAAAATGACTGAGGAGGTCCTCTAGAGAACATAGTTCCCCTGCTGTATAGGACCAGAAAAGCAGCCCTTGAAGTAATTAAGTAATTTACCAGAAATACCAACATTAACGAAAGGGAATTAACGGTGTTAGAAATTTAAATCTTTAATGATTATTATTATTATTATTATTATTATTATTATTATTATTATTATTATTATACTAGCCAAGCTACAACCCTAGTTGGAAAAGCAAGATACTATAAGCCCAAGGGCTCCAACAGGGAAAAATAGCCCAGTGAGGAAAGGAAATAAGGAAATAAATAAATGATGAGAATCAATTAACACTATATCATTCTAAAAACAGTAACAGCGTCAAAACAGATATGTCCTACATAAACTATTAACAACATCAAAAACAGATGTCATATATAAACTATAAAAAGACTCGTGAAGTCGTTTCCCCATTGCCTAAATATTGCATGAACAACGCTTTAATATGCTTAAATAAATACAGTTTATAGTGGATTTCTTCAATCGAGTTAATCAAATTAATATTAAATATTTAGAATAAAGATAATCGGAAAAACTCAACAAACGTAAGATTCATTAAGACTTAAAATATATATGTAGTTTAAAGGTTTAAAGGCTGCTCACGAATGGCAGAGGCAAGGGACAGTGACATTGTCCTATCGAGCAGGTCAATGCCCTAGAGACTGACCCAAGCTAGGACCAAGGAGGGCCAGGCAGTGGCTGCTGGTATCTCGGCAGATAGACCTATAGGCTTCCCCACAAGGATGATAAGGTTGCAGCGACCAAAGAACTAACGATTTTGAGCGGGGCTCGATTCCCAGTCTGCCAGTCAGGGACGTTACCACATCGGCCACCACAACCCCTAAGCAGTTGGTTGGTAACAAAACTATTCAAAATCGAGATTTGATATATGACAAATCCTTGGGGCTTATCTACATTAAAAATACCATGTTGAGCCCTTTCTCTTAATTACCAAGCCCTTATTAGCGGTATTAACACTGTAATTTTGTTTCACGATCCTATAATAGAATAATATAATGATATAAACACCATTGTCTTCGGCAGCTCGGAACATTCACAAAAATCGAAAAGGATTTTTTTTTTTCAGGGTGTAATGGCGGACCAAAACCCTTCTAGACGTCACCGGCTCAAAGTAATTGTCGAAAATTATTATTCCGGTATTCTCCTGACTATGATCGAACCTCTAACGTTTAT
>NW_027170268.1:7500-145000 GCF_036898095.1 Palaemon carinicauda
CTTCAAACTTGGTTCATATTTGAGTATTATGAAAGAAGAGTTAATTTTGAATTTCTTGTTCCATATGGATGAACTGATTGCTCCTGAATTATTTTTCATCTTAAATCTAGAAATTTGTTTAATTTAAGTGTCTGGAACATCATATTCATTAAGGGCTATTTTCCCTGTTGGGGCCCCTGGGCTTATAGCATCCTGCTTTTCCAACTAGGGTTGTAGATTAGAAAATAATGATAATAATAATAATAATATTATAAGCGTCTTCCACCTTCAATATCGAGAGCGACCGGAAGCGTGGCGATGTATGAGCCAAGCAATCACTGGAGCTTATGATTCTCACCAGTCTTTTTTGCAGGACGTTTCTACTCACCCCCACCCCCCCACCCCACCCCCCCACACCCCCTCCACCCCCCAAGGCAGTGGAAGACCATGGTACAGATACTATGTCACTACCCAAGACTAAAGAACAATGGTTTGATATTGGAGTGTCCTTCTCCTAGAAGAGCTGCTTACCATAGCTAAAGAGTCTCTTCTACCCTTACCAAGAGAAAAATGGCCACTGAACAATTAAGTTACAGTAACCCAAAGTGAAGAAGAATTGTTTGGTAATCTGTTTTGTCAGGTGTATGAGGACAGAGGAGAATATGTAAAGAATGGGCCAGACTATACGGTGTGTATATGTAGGCAAAGGGAAAACGAACCGTAACCAGAGAGAAGGATCTAATGTAGTACTGTCTGGCCAGTCAAAAGACCCCATGACTCTCTAGCGGTAGTATCTCAACGGGTGGCTGGTGCCCTGACCAATCTACTACCATTTATTCTTAATGTCCATCTATTGTCTGCCATTCTCATTATATGCCTTGGCCATATATGAAGCTTTATAATAAACAAAAATGCCAATGAAAAATATATAAGCAATGTTGACAAAAAAAGGCCAAAGAGTATATCTAATTAAAAAACATTATTATTATTATTATTATTATTATTATTATTATTATTATTATTATTATTATTATTATGGTGATGATGTTACTTTAAAAGCACTCGGACTGGGAACCCTCTCTGCTCTTCCTCTGAATTGAGCGATATTCCCATATTATTTCGTCCGGTCGAGTGAGTCATTCTCTTCTGAATTGAGCGATAGTTTCATATTGCTTCGTCCTTTGCAATGAGTTAGAGGTTTTAGGAAAGATTTTGGCGCCAAGTTGCATGATATGACAATAGGACGTCAGTGATTTATACACACACACACACACACACACATATATATATATATATATATATATATATATATATATATATATATATATATATATATATATATATATATATATATATATATATCAACAACAAATGTAACCGTTTCTACTATGAGATTCAGGGTCTCTGTAACACGGTTTTTTGGACTTTGCTCCTTATCAAAGCATCGGATGTAGCTGAAAGTTGACATGTGTATATTTTACAACCACACACAAATTTTGTCAGCATTATCGATAACTTAAAGCCGAGAGTTTTAATTTTTATAGAGTAAAAATGATCTGGCCGACGCCATGGCCAGTGATAACGAGCCTAGAGTCGAAAACATTCATTACGTAAGCAATGTAAACACCTTTTGACAAAATTTTGCCCCGCCCATCCACCAGACACCCATTCACCTTGTTCCATCTGCTCTGAAACCCTTAACAGTCAAGAATGACTAACAGGATTTGGAATTGGCCCCCGTGGTTGCAAAACTGCATGTGTCTTACGACTTGCAACTTTATACAGTCAAGAGAAAGCCCGTGGCCATATTTACTATAGCCTGAATAGGTAATTATTCAGTTTCTAGTTTAAATCCAATGTTTATGGTCTGATTTGTATTTAGCGTAACATGATTATAATACTTGTAATGTCATTCAGGCTTTTGAACATTTCCATTAACTATTCACTATGCCACCAGAGAGAGAGAGAGAGAGAGAGAGAGAGAGAGAGAGAGAGAGAGAGAGAGAGAGAGAGAGAGAGAGAGATTGTACTGTATGTAAACAGTCTTTATATAACTATTATTGTTGAAATAAGAATTTTGTGCTAAACTCTCCATCAGACCAACGGATCATCAGATAAATATTTTTTTTTTCTTCTTCTTAGGCCGTACGACCGTGTTGGCTATGTTTTGGGCATGACTGCATTTTGTAAATAAATCATGAATATTTTAGGAGTTTTATTTGAACATCTAATGGGAATTTATAGAAGTAAAGTGAACATAATTCATTTATCCTTTAGAATAATTACTACATGTAGCAGTAAAATAGTAGTAAAGATGATAATGCAATGAAGGAATGATACCATACTTCATCTTTAGCTTCAACATCTGCAATAACATACCCACCTGCCATAATTTGTCAGCTTAATGAAATAACCTATCATCTAATGGCTTATTGCATAGTGAAAAAACATGACAAAAACTTTATGAATGGCGGAACGATACATAAATGTGGGTGGGGTATCTGTGCTAGCGTAGTAATACTACTGTAGCAATAGTGCCACAACAGTAGTATACATGAATTAAACGTTTAGGCCAACTGCTGGGATCATTGAGGATCATTTAGCACTTCTTACAACTACTCGAGAAATGAGTTTTTATAGCTAGAATTTAAATTTTCTGATCCAACAATGCCCATGATAGCATTCAGTGTTATCCTGAATTATAACGAGGCCAAAGTGGGTGGAGCCTCATGAAGTCATCATTCTGACGATAATTATTGGTGAAGGTTTAAAGCCAAAATACGGTACCGGCTATTTTTATTTATTTATTTTTTTTTTACAGTAAATAGGTAGGTAGATAGACAATAAATAAAAATTGCTTGACATTGGATATAGCAGCTATCAAATCAAGCTTGTCTACTACGTTTTTGAAAATTACCAACTATTCCCTACACCTTGTCAATCTGATTGTGACCTATAAAGTAGACTGTAATTTCTTAGGAAACTTATTTTGGGAGTTGGACTACTAATCGAAGTGTTTTTGTATTCATTAACATATTTTCTTGGTTTGTTCATTTTGACAATTATCAGTGGAGAGGTTTCAGAGTTCATAAAGGTGTACTGCTTTGCTTTTATTTAAACTTTTGTGTCATTGTTGGCAGAGGTATAGCCTTCGTTACGTATAGCCAATCATCGGCCGAGAAAGAGGGAAGAAATGCGTCATAAGTTACGTAACGAGTGCGTTCGAAACCTTTTCTCTGAGTAAGTTGGCCCGTCTTCAAAAAACGTCACTTTTACATTATAAGTACCAAATTTATTCAACCTACGTAATGCAGAATATAGTCAAAATTTATGTGTAGATATAATGTGCATTCTGAAGAAGCGTTATATTTATGAAATTCATAGATAAAAAAATATTGCGAAAAAACCGTGTTACAGAGGCCCTGAATCTCATAGTAGTCCACTGTAAGGCAAAGCTCTCAGACTATTATTCTTTCAAATTTGGCGTATTTATTTAATTTGCGGCCTTGATAAGAGCCTTTATTTGTTTAGTTAAAAAAGTACTACCTTTTATAATGTTATTCTTATAAAATTTAATTATCTAAGTCCTAATTCTTCTGATATACGTATAGGTATTTCCCCCTCCCAGGTCTGATACGTAATTTCATTCAAAAAGTACAGTTCTATGACGTCACATGTAACCACCAATCACAGCAGAGGACAAAGCAGCCGATGAGACAACAGATATTTCCCGCTAAATATACATAAAGGCGAGAGGGTTCCACAGGATTGTGGCTGCTGTTGGCGAGCGAGTAAATAATGTCAAAGCATTTGAACTTTTAAGGTAATAAATAAGTAACTGATTTCTCGAGCAACAGCTCATAAATCGCAGAAACTCTCTCTTGTCGGGATAATCCAGCCCTCTGATTGGCTGTATCTTCTCAGCTGTGATTGGTTATTGCCTTCGTTCACGCACAAACGAACAAATGCATAGAATATCGTAGCCAGAAAATCAGTCAACTATTCCTTCAAATATGACTTATTTATGTAATTTACAACCTTTAATAAGATTCTTTATTTATTTTATTTTAAATTAGATAATATGACTGAGATTATTTTTTGTGAAATTTATTTTTTAAAGTCTAGTTAATCTAAAATACGTATAGTTTTTTTTACCCCTAGGTAACATCGTTTAACATCGTAGCCAAATCGTAGACAATTTAATCCTTCAAAAATACGTATTTATTCAGCTTAAGCAATTGAACAAGATTCATTATCTATTTGATTAGTAAATTAATTCTATCATAAGTTTGGTATTATGAAAAAATATAATTTATAAGACCTAATTCATCTATAATATGTATAGTTATTTCACTCCTACCGAGTCGAATTCATTCATAAAATACTATTGCCTGACGTCACATACAACCAGCAATCACAGCAAGGGGAGTACATGACGTCACATACTGCAACCAATCATAGCAGAGGACATACATGACATCACATACTACAACCAATCACAGCAGAGGACGTCTCAGCCAATGAGACGACAGATATTTCCCGCTAAAAATGCATAGGACGAGAGGGTTCCTCCGACTTATGAGCTGCTGTTGACCAAAAAAATCAGCTTCACGGGAGCCAATTAGGTCAAACGCTGTAGCTAATGGCGTTTTTTTTTCATCCTATTATTGTTTTTCGTAAGCGTTTTAATGTAAATTTACGGGTAATTGGGCAGGTTTCTCCAACAGCAACTCATAAGTCCCCGTAACTCTTGGTGGTACATTCTAGTGTTCTGATTGGCTGTATCTTCCCCAGTTCTGATTGGTTATTGCCTTCGTTTACTACGGTTTCACGCACAAACGAACACATGCATTTAACATCGTAGCCAGAAAGTTAGTCAATTATTCCTTCAAATATGACCTATTTATCTAAGTTACGGCCTCTTATAAGATTCTTTATTTATTTTATTATAAAATTAATACTATCATTAAGATTTTTTTTGTAAAATTTATTTTTTCAAGCTCTAATCAATCTAAAATACGTATAGTTTTATTTACGACTTCACGTACAAACGAACACACTCACACATATATCATTGTAGCCAGAAAGTTAGTCGACTATTCCTTCGAATATGACTTATTTATCTAACTTACGACCTTTAATAAGATTCTTTATTTATTTTATATTAAAACTAATAATATTACTAAGATTATTTTCTATGAAATTAAATTTTTTAACCTCTACGTAATCTAGAATACGTATAGTTTTTTTTACCTCTAGGTAACATCGTTTAACATCGTAGCTAAATCGTAGATCATTTATTCCTTCAAAAATACGTATTTATTCAGCTTGAGCATTCGAACAAGATTCATTATCTATTTGATTAGTAAATTAATTCTATCATAAGTTTGGTTTTATGAAAAAAATATAATTTATAAGACCTAATTTATCTGCAATACGTATAGGTATTTCACTCCTACCGAATCGAATTCATTCATAAAATACTATTACCTGACGTCACATACAACCACCAATCACAGCGGAGGACGTATCAGCCAATGAGACGACAGATATTTCCCGCTAAAAATGCATAGGACGAGAGGGTTCCTCCGACTTATGAGCTGCTGTTGACCAAAAAGTCAGATTCACGGGAGCCATTTCGGTCAAACGCTCTAGCTAATGACGTTTTTTTTCATCCTATTTTGTTTTCATAAGCGTTTTAATGTCAAATTTACGGGTAATTGGGCAGGATTCTCCAACAGCAACTCATAAGCTCCCGTTACTCTTGGTGGTACATTCCAGTCCTCTGATTGGCTAGATCTTCCTCAGCTGTGATTGGTTATTGCCTTGGTTTCACGCACAAACGAACACACGCATAGAACATCGTAGCCAAAAAGTTAGTCAATTATTCCTTCGAGTATGACTTATTTATCTAACTTACAGCCTTTAATAAGATTTTTTGTTTATTTTTCTTTAAATTAATAATATGACTAAGATTATTTTTTGTAAAATTCAATTTTTTAAGCTCTAATCAATCTAGAATACGTATAGCTTTTTTTATACATGAATACGAGTGTCTGACGTCACATACAACCAGCCAATGAGACAACAGATATTTCCCGGTATAAATGCATAAGGCGATAATATTTTATAAGACCATATACGCAGAAAACAGTAATTGTTAAACTATTTTTGTTTAATTAAAAGACATTCAATTAAAGTATTCTTTCATTTATAATGCATACACCCTTCTCCTTTCTGTATTTATGTAAATAAAACGAGTTATGGATAATGACGTCATCAATCAAGAACCAATAACAATAGCCATGAATAATGACCTCATTATTCAGGAACCAATAACGAGTTCGAAAGTTAATTACATCATTATTAAAGCAACCAATCACAGGGCACAACCTTCCCACTAGACGAGCTTAACACTGGGGCTTATGAAATGCTATGCTGACTTATGGAACCTATTTTAAACATCTCAGACATATAATAATGTATGAAGGAAAGCAAATACATTAATGTATACTGTACCATGAATGTGTTTTTTATATGATAATTATGCATACACGTTTCAACACAATTGTTTCCTGTTGCACTGGAATAACTAATCTCGGTGCTACTATAGCGTGAGGTCTACCACACTATAGCGTGAGATCTACCTCCCGTTAGTACTATAGCGTGAGGTCTACTGCTGAATTATTCGTCCCTCATAGATAAAACACATTTCATACATTTGTTAAAGCAATAAACACTTAATTTAAACATATCTTAGAAATGACTTAAGTAGATCATTGGATTTCTAATTACATTAAAAAAGGAATAACAGTAAAAATAAACATGTTATCATATATTTCCATACATTTTTTCTAGCGATACACTCTTCGTACATCAAACATGTTATATATTTCCATACATTTATTCTAGCGATACATTCTTCATACATCAAACGGGTTATCATATATTTCCATACATTTATTCTATTTGATACACACTTCGTACATCTAAGAATGACACAAATAGATCTGCTTCTTGAACTGTATCCAAGAGATTGTGCTCTCTTAAAAAGGCGAGTGCTCCTTCTTCTCTCAGAATGACTCTTCTATAAAACTCCTTCAGCAACATTTTTAGTACCCTCAATCGATGATATCTCTTTTAGACCGAGGGAAAAACTGATTTAGGAGCTGTGGGACGCTGGTCACGCGGTAAACCTCACCCTCAACCTGGGTAGGCGACATATGGCGGTAGACCTCACACTATAGTAGCACCCTAATCTCTTTCATATGGATTATAAATCAAATTTTGATGTTCTATTGGTCTTTTATTCATAATTAAATGCACATTTAATCAAAATTGGTTGATTTTTATATTGTTCTTCCATGTGTACGTAGATTGAACAATAAGCTACGCTATGAAATTATGCCAGCCATAAATGAAAAATTGTAGTGTACTCTATAATGGATGAAGATAATTTGTGTGACTTGTGCAAAGATGAAGATACTAATGAACATTTATTTTTATGCCCAAAATTAGGACATCTAATGAATGTAGACATAAGATTAGGTACGCTGAAAAATCCTAGCAGGGATCTGGCTGCATTTATAGGTAGGGCCATGCATACAAAAGAAGAATTTAAGAAATCCAAACTGATTACCACATTAGGTTGCCAAAAACTGATGATAGCAAGGTGTTATCCTATCTAATTTCAAGGAAGAATGGAATAAAAGTAAAGATTGAGAATCTCATTACGATATTAATTTATTCAAGGCACAGGTAATATAAACTTAATAACAATAATAATAAGAAGAAGCTTTGCACCTATCTATAAAGGGATAGAGTGAGCAATAGAGTGCTTTCAATACACGTCATCAAACTTCCGGTCCGCCATCTTGGAGGGCATACAAAGACGCGTTCAGTGAATAGCTATGGTTGAGCTGTTGAATATTTAGCCATTTCATCACATTCACATTCACACAATGCCCAGTTTTTGCGCTATTGTTGGCTGTGGGAATCGAGGACGAAGAGAAGACAAGAGTTTCTACCGCATACCGGCAGTTATTCAGAATCAGGACAAAGATACAGAAGAATTATCCAAGTGCAGACGTGACTTGTGGTTGACCAGAATATCACGGGCTGATCTACGTGAATCCTCACTATCCTAAGCACGTATCTGTTCTGATTATTTCATATCAGGTCAGTCTCAGCTAGGCCCTAAAAGTATCATTATTCCTGTGTAAACATGCTATATCCGATCGCATGGGTGACTTCAAAAGTATCACCGTCAGTTCAGTGTGTAGTGTGTGTGGGGGAGAGGGCATCTCAATTTTTAAACATCAAAAGGGGCATCTCAGATTTACAAAACAAAAATTAAAAGCGCCCATATTGGCTATATTAACAAAGGCTACTTACCTAGGTCTCTCTTTCGCCAAGGTGCTCATGCCTATATATAATTAAGTGTATATTTATATTCATTTTAATTTGTGTATTAAATTGTGTAGACATACAGGCCTATGTGATGAATAAACATTGATTATATATATATATATATATATATATATATATATATATATATATATATATATATATATATATATATATATATATATATATATATATATATATATATATATATATATATATTATATATATATAAATAATAATAATAATATCTGAAAGCTGGTTTAATCCGAAGGGGTCTTCAGCTTATATATGAAACATCGAAAAAATAATTAAACTTGCGCATTTAATTGCAAGGAGGCAAAACGATCATCCAAGAGCATTACAATAGAGTTTGTCCATCATATGTTTATATGTATATAAGAAATTATAGCATTTGTAACCAAACACAAACACAATGGTTATGCATGAACTGATAAAGATTTGACATAATAATGCAAAACTTTTACATACATTTTGACAATCAAAAATTATAATACACAAGGTTAGGCTAAATGATCAACATTAGCATTATAATAATAAAACTCTCTTCATCGGCCCAGTGTTTATCTAATTTTGGACTAAAAAGCATTAAAGGGAAAAACAACCAATTATGGAAGCAGATTATTCAATGGAAATGTATGCCCACTCATGTTCTGGGTTGGCCGACAGTACCAAGTAGTTCACCATATCAATGTATGAAATACTGTGAAAATCCTCAATATTTTGACTGAATGAATTCTGCATCTGGTATGGATCTAGGCCATCAATTAGATCGAGTTTCTGCTTGTAAAAACGCTTATCATCACCCGACAATTGTTTGACAAAGTCGCTCTCATTGTCCATATTCACTGTAGCAGCCGCCATGTTTTCGCTTTGTATGCCCTCCAGCATGGCCGCCGGCGATTCCCAGTGACGTCATTGAAAGCACTCTTTTTAGGAAGAAGTTTCTATGACGTCATGGGTATAGCTTTAATCCAGGTAAAGTATCTTAATTAAATCTTCAAATTCAACTAATATCCAGAATAAATTCTACTAAAACGTATTTAAGTGTAATAATAATTTATTTATATGATTTATATTTCATATATTTATATTATTTAAAGTAATAAAATAAGATAAAACATTTCAAAGATGTATAGTTTATTTGTTTTGGTATGACGTCACCAAGAAGCCATCTCTAATTTATGACGTCATTACCCACAAGCAAACTTATTTTGCGGCGTGAACAATAACAAACCAGAAACCCAGCGGGCAAGGTAAATAATTGCATGATATTGTATAATTGTATTACATTACGTAATTTATAATGTAATTATCATTAGTTAAAAGTAAATCTTAACTATTAGGAACACAGTAAGTGTATAAAATCCTTTTAATTATAAGATGATCACCTTGCTTGACGTGTAACAGCTAGGGGTACAATATTGCGTTCGGTAAAGTTACAGTTTATCCTTATAAAAAGCAAATTATATTACATTAATTACATGTGTGTTCATATTATGTTATTCTAACTATTCTTGTCTAGTTGCTAACTAGTTCTGTCTTCGTATTATCCTTTTTTTGTCTTCGTTTTTTAACCATTTTTGTGTCTGTACCGATTCTTGACTACGTTTTATCGTCTCATATTCGTTTTAACGATTCTTCTGTTTGTCCTAACGATTGCTAGATTTATTATAACGATTATTTTCATTATTGTAACGGTTCTTGTCTTCATTATACGATTCTTGTCTTCATTTCTATCGGAAATGAGTTTACGATGTAGCTTACACACGACCTTTGATCGAACGTAAAGACTACGAGACCACGGAAATCATTCGTCTTAAACAAATATTAAATGGTAATCATTATGTTTTTTTAAAGGAAAAACCACAAATAGGTAATTTATATGGTAAATACTTGCTATATTACCTTGTTAATATGTGGCAATTCATAGTTTATTGGGACGGACCTGGTCAGGAAATCCTGTGGGGTAAATCTTTACTGTAGTACAATGATCCAAATAAAGAAAATAAGAAGCTTTCTTGGTATATTTGTAAATACTTTGAACTATACTGATGCAAATAATTAGGGGAAACATATTATACACACTTCAAATGTTTTAAAGTTACATTTTTCTTTTTAAAACTACATTTTAAAAGGGAAACAAACTTGACCCCATTTAACGCAGTCTAGGAGCCGTAACTACTGGGGTTGGGTTGGCTACTGCCCCATCAACCAGGCTTAGACCAGCGTATCCTGATCTAACCCTAAAACTAGTACCTAGAAGACAACTCATCGCCTCACTTATACTGTATAGTATTTTATAGTAATGTACAAGTAAGACAACTCGGAGCCACACTTGTACTGTATTGTATACTACTTTACATAGTAAGACAGCTCATATACACATAACCTTGTACATGTCAGAGAGTGTCATGTGTCCACACAAGAATATTATAAAGTTGTAACCAAATATTTGCGCTCCAAACACTTGGGTATGACTTGCCTTAGGATAAGCTGGGGGGGGTGTATGTATGATAGCGGCCATCTGTATGTATGATGACGGCTAACTAAGAATACGGCAGTGTAAGGGGGTCGCTGGTGTCCCTTACCAACCCCTTTAGTTAAGTAGGTAAGAATACTTCTTGTAGGTTAGGTTATTGGGTGAAGTTTAGGTTAGTTTATGTCCATATTTTATGCTCGCTGGAGGAACTGACCGCTGATTTACAAAGGCTCCAAGTGGGGTTATAGGGATGGGTACATGGGAAGGAATCACAGGGTTATGACTTGTCTTAGGGTAAGAGGGGTTATAGGGATGGGTTGTTGGGAAGCAAACACAGGGTTACGACTTGTCTTATGGTAAGCAGGTTTATAGGAATGGGTACTTTGGAAGCAGGGTTACCAGCACCATTTCAAACACCCCAGCCTGAAGATGAGAGATAGTACTTCTCAAAATGTGATGCTGTAAACTGTACCGTACCTTCTTTGTGTACTCATTTTGTAAATTGCATTAAGCCCAATTTTGACCCGCATTGGATCTACCTCACCCATGATGATGAAGGATGAATTTTACCCTCTTATTGGCAGAATGCAGTAATGCTGAAAAGAAAATCATCAGATCTATTGACCCTTTTACCCCCAAAGGACGTACTGGTACATTTCACAAAAGCCATCCCTTTACCCCCATGGACGTACCAGTACGTCCTTGCAAAAAAAATGTAATAAAATTTTTTTTTTTTCATATTTTTGATAATTTTTTTTGAGAAAATTCAGGCATTTTCCAAGAGAATGAGACCAACCTGACCTCTCTATGACAAAAATTAAGGCTGTTAGAGCAATTTAAAAAAAAATACTGCAAAATCTGCTGAGAAAAAAATAACCCCTGGGGGTTAAGGGTTGGAAATTTCCAAATAGCCTGGGGGTAAAAGGGTTAAGCAATGCTACTGAGGCAGTGATCATATTCAAAGAAGTAATCTGAAGAGTCGCAATAACCCGTTAAAAATGTCTACTCTAACCTAGATCGCTGGGTCCTTATTGAAATGGGTGTGGGGGTGTGACGATTCGTCCCCTTTGCTTTATCCTTCAATAAGCCACCTGTGCGCTTGGGCTAGCGGTGGCCCATTACATTTATTATCCCTTATTCGGAATAAGAAGTTGCAGATGGTGATTTGCCTTTTTGTGGTGTCTGTTCTTTATCTGCATTAGGAAAAGCTAAATATTCATGACGTTTACTGTAAAATATACTGATGCACAATGTAGAACTGAAATATTGAGAGAGCAAGCTTAAATTGTAGTGCCTAGTATATAGATAAGGGTAAAAAGGGAAATGAGCAAATTTGTACTTGTACTTTGAGAATAAGCCTTTGCAACGGCTCCTCTATTCTTTTCTTTATATGGTATTGTCGTTTGTCACTTGATGTCTTGTTTTATTATTTTTTTCTTATTTTCTTCTTATTTTCCCCAGTTCTTGGATAAGATTTTTTCTGCTTTCTATTTCTTTTTTATCACAATTCTTGAAACGAAGAATGTCCGCTATTATTTCACGTTCATTTTCAATATATGGTTGATGCAATAGTGTGGAGTTATTTCTTGCTTCCTTGTACATCTCGCAGTGTAATATAAAGTGTTCCAATGTTTCTTCTTCATGGCCACACATACATTTTGTATCTTTATTTTTGTATCTGCCTCTCCAATTTAGATCTAAAGTGTCTGTTCTTGCCTTCATCATTACAGTCTACTTTGCGTGAATTATTGCTTTTCTTACTTATTATCACTACACATATCCCGTATCGTATTTTGAAATTAGTTTTTATAGGATAGATAACATAGGAAATTAGAAATTTACGTTGAGAGAGCGCATTCTGAAAATTTAGGGTAATGATCATACTACCATCAAATAAGACAACTTAAGGTCTATTCAAATGAGACTCTTTAGCTATGGTAAGCAGCTCTTCTAGGAGAAGGACACTCCAAAATCAAACCATTGTTCTCTAGTCTTGGGTAGTGCTATAGCCTCTGTACTATGGTCTTCCACTGTCTTGGGTTAGAGTTCTCTTGCTTGAGGGTACACTCAGGCACACTATTCTATCTTGTTTCTCTTCCTCTTTTTTGTTAAAGTTTTCATAGTTTATATTAGGAAATATTTATCTAAATATCATTGTTCTTAAAATATATTATTTTTCCTTGTTTCCTTTCCTCACTGAGCTATTTTCCCTGTTGGGGCCCCTGGGCTTATACCATCTTGCTTTTCCAACTAGAGTTGTAGCTTAGCAAATAATAATAATGATAGTAATAATAGACTCTAGCTATGGAAAAATGAGTGGAGCTGATGTACATCTAGTGAGTATCCAAAATTACATAATTAATAGAAAGCCTTGAGACTTTTTCTAACAAGATATGTTTTTCAGATTTGAATGCGAGAATCGTCCCACAAGCCACAGTAGGTGATCTTCAGCCCCCACACCGGGAAACGGATTTCTTAATCAGAAAGGAGAATAGTAAGTAGAGTTTATGTTTTGTAGGGTGGGATTCTTGGAACCAATTAAGTTTGTCCTTTCCATTATCACTAATTCCTTTTAACTTCCTTGTCTGAGTACCAACATTACAGGGTCTTTGCTTATACTGTATCTTCCATTCCTTTGTTCACTCTTTTAACTATTTCTATATCATAGCGAAACATGTTTGAGTTGGGAAAGTTGAGGCAAACAGAGAGAATATTTCTGGTAAAGTGTCTTCTCCCTTACTGAAATTATGAGTGTTTTTATAAAGTAATTCCTGTTTAATCAAAACATAAATTAAAAAGTGAACTGCTTATCTGTGCATTGTCTCTTAAATTCATCCAATTGTTTGTATAAATAGATTTAGATTGAAAGACAACTTTGGTAGTAATGGAATAGGTACCCTTTGATATTGGACCACCTATCTGTGATGAGAGTTTGTCATTTTTAAACATAATACTTACCCGCTGGTTATATAAGAATGGCTAAAGTCCCTGGAAATATTCAAAATCTCGCGGCTATCACAGATATGCCAGGTGTATACTACCGCCCTTGCTGTAGACAGGCCGAACTAATCCAACCCCTTCAGATCTTCTCTGCCGCCATAGGGGCTAGAACATTGGAAATTCTCTCGCAGATTACTTTGATTTGGACGGTTTATTTGGTGAGGTACTCTGTCTTTTTGTTTTGGGCTCTCGCATAAGTGATTTCTCTTTCATAATTTCTTGAAATCTTTATTGTTTTGAGTTTATTTAGTTAATTTTGACTCTTGTTATTTTTTGGGGGATCTCTCTCGTAACTTTTCAATATGGCCGACCCCTCCCTTGTATATAGGAAGTGTATTAAAGGTTGTCGTACTCGCCTTCCTAAGGGTTCTGTTGATCCACATACAATTTGTGTAAAATGTAGGGGTAAATCTTGTACTTTTGGGGATCGGTGTGAAGAATGTTCTTCGTTAACCGAAAATGAGTGGGTAGCTTATGAGCGTTATTCTCAGAAATTAGAGAGAGACAGGATTAGACATAGTTCTTCCCTTTCTGTGGATTTACCTGTATCTAATGTCATTGATCCTATTCCTTTCCCCGTAGTGGTAGATCAAGAGCCGAAAGAGCCTACGATGAAGGCTATGTTGTCCGCTATTCAAGCGCTCGTTGTGAGAGTGGAATCATTTGCTGCGGACAAAAAGCAAATTATGTCGAATATTAATTTACTTAAAAGTTGTCGCACTGGCGACCGATCAAGTGTAAAGAGTTCGACTAATGTGTTCAGTGTTGTGAAGGGTGCGTCTGCGCGATCCTGTCGTTCGCCTAGCCTAAGACCTCTGTCAAGCTCCCGGACCCAGGGGAGAAGTTATGTTGAACGGCGAAGGGGAACGAGAGGCTTCATCAATCGCACAGACGTCCCCTCGAGCGTTCCTGCTGTCGTATCACAGGTCGCTCAACCTCACCTTAGGAAAGGTGAGGTTAGTGCTTCATCTCCTTCTTCGGATGAAGGGTCACGTGATGAGATGTGGCGGCAAGCCTCTAGACCGCTTAAGAGAAAAGCGCAGTCGGTGGAACAGCGGCGCGTTTCCTCTCCGCAACAGCCAGGCTGTAGTCATTGGGATACACCGGAACGTTTTCGGTCCCTTGACGAGTGTTCGCCTGCGAAGTGCTCTGACGTGGGTTCCGATATAGATAAAGATTTGATTCAGTCAGATGCGGAACTAATTCCTGGTTCGGGTGTTACGGTTCATGCTCCGCCGCTTCCATCGGACTAGTGCTTGTCTTCTGAAAGCGGGTAGCGGTTTGGTAACGATGAGGAAGGCGAATTCGCATTGGGAGAGGCGGCGCAAATATCGCCCCAAGGTGATCCCAAGTGGTCTATGTTGTTGGGCATGAAACAACAGCTCTCGTTGCTTATGCAGTCTTATCGGCCTGCTGTTGACAGTGCGACTGGGCGTCAGTCTTCCGTTGTAGACCCGTTGTCACACAGGCGGCCTGTTTTCTCTGGTACTGACGTGTTATCGCACAGGCGGTCTCCCAGTCGCAGCGTTCAACAGTGGGTTGAGGTGGATGCATCTCGTCAGAGCTCTGCTTCACAACATCTATCGATTGCGCATACAGCCGATCGTCAGTCTTCCAAACGTGACGACGCTCGCCAGGGAACAGAGCGGGCCGCTAAGCTGCAGGATGGGAGCGGGCGCGAGATGGACCGTCAGTGCCTGCGGCAAGCAGATGCTAAGCGTCAGCGTGACGACACAGCAGTTAACCCATGACGCCGCGGGGCGTCAACGGCAGGCCGACGCTAAGCATTAGCGTGATGACACACGCCAGTCAACCCATGACGTGGCGGAGCGGCGCACCATGACGCGGCGGAGCCTCAGCGCCAGCCAATCCATGACTACACGGCAGTCGACTGTTTTTGCAGCGCATCAGGTTGATGCTGTTTCACAAACCGATCGTGACAGCAAACGCATGGCTAGTGATTGTCAGTCGGATGGGAATTTTGAACAGCGTAAGCACGCCCATGTCAGCACTGATGCGCCTGCACAGGAACATCGCCTTTCTGATCAAGGCACAACTCCAGTGGCTGAATTGTCGGAGGAAGATCCAGATGAGGTTTTCTCTCAGGAGGAACAATTGGATGACGTTTCAGTGGGAGAAGAGGATAAGCCACCTCAACATTCGGTGGACCTCAAGAAACTAATGCTGGTTCTTCATGGAGTTATTTCCAGACCATTTTACCCCTGTTGCCCTGCGGTCTCCTCCTTCGGAATTTACTCGGTAAAGCAGCTAGGACATCCCTTTTCACCAAAATGGTTCTCTCCCGCTCCTCTAAGAGAGCATTGAAATTAATGGGAGTGCAGATGGACTCAAAGAAAGCTCTTGGCAAGACATGTTTCGCTTTTCCACCAGCCAAACTAGCTTCCAAATTGAGCGTTTGGTATGAAACTCGAAGTCTTAGGTTTGGGGGTTCCTGCGTCTGCTCAGGGGGACTTCTCGAGCTTAGTGGACTCTTCTCGGCATCTAGCCATGAGGAAGACTAAAGTGTGGTGGTCATTGTCGGAGTTTGACCATCTCTTGAAAGGTTTGTTCAGGGCTTTTGAGGTGTTTAATTTTCTTGACTGGTCTCTGGGAGCCTTGGGTAGAAAAGTAACGGAAATGAAGGGCACTGACACGAGTAACCTTATCCAGCTTATGTCTTGTATGGACAAGGCAGTTAGAGATGGTTTTAAGGAGTTAGCTGCCCTGTTCACTGCAGGAGTTGTGAAGGAGAGGGCAACTTTGTGTTCCTTCCTCTCTGTGGGAGTCACTCCATGTCAGAGATCGGAGTTACTTTTTGCTCCCATGTCTTCTGCTCTATTCCCGCAGGATTTAGTGAGGGAGGTGGCTGCAGCATTGACTCAGAAGGCTACTCATGATTTGGTTGCCAAAACAGCTAGGAAGGTGTTGCCTACATCTTTCTCTTCTCGTAGAACGAAAGAAGGGACTTCATATTCCCAGACTGCTCAGCCCTTTCGTGGTAAGCCTATCGGGAGAGGTAACTTCAAGCCCGATGCGAGGAAGTCTAAGAAAAGAGGAGCTAAGTACAGTCGAGGCAGGGTCTGACTGTCCTCGCCTTCAAGCAGCAGTAGGAGCCATGCTAAGTTACTTCTGGCAAGCGTGGGAGGTAAGGGGAGCGGACCCTTGGTCCGTTCGTGTTCTAAAGGAAGGATACAAAATCCCATTCTTATCAAAGCCTCCTTTAGCCACAGATCCTGTGGATCTCTCGCCCAAATACAGGGAAGGACCGAAGAGGCAGGCCATGCAGCTTCAGATGTCTCTCTTGCTGGAAAAAAGAGCGATAGAGAGGGTGCGGGACTTGGAATTGCCATGGTTTTACAACCGTTTGTTCCTGGTTCCCAAGAGTTCAGGGGAATGGAGACCGGTTCTAGATGTAAGTGCCCTCAACAACTAGGTCCAGAATTCGAAGTTTTAAATATAAAACTTACCCGCTGGTTATATAAAAGAGCTGAAGTCCCTGACGCCAGGGCAGAAAATTCAAATCTCGCGCTATCGAAGATACGCCAGGTGTACCAACCGCACCCTAGCGGTAGAACAGGTGGAACTACACACCAACTCCAGTTCTTCTCTCTGCCGTCATAGCTGACTGACATACAGAAGTTCGCTCTCGTGTTTTTACTCTCTTGGGAAGTTGTTTGGTGATGTACAACGTTCTTTTTTGAGTTTAAGCTATCGTTGATTAATTTTCCTTGGATGATCGTCTACATGTCCGTGTTTCGCATCAATCTACTTCTACTTCTCCCCATCAAATTGACACAGATGTTGGCCTTGACAGGCAGTCCCATCCAGACGTTGTTCCTTCGGTTCAGGCTGTGGCTGTTGCTGCACTGCCAGAAGACGAACCAGAGGAAAAGTCGGATGAGGATAATCCTATTGAGGAAGTCTCTGAAAATGAGGAGGAGAAGCATTATCAGCATGCTGTGGACCTTCGCAAGTTTATGCTTATTCTGACTGGAATTTTCCCGGATTCTTTTACCCCTGTGGCCCCTCGTTCTCCGCCTTCTGAATTCATCTTAGGTAAAGCTACTAAGGTTCCAGTTTACACCAAGATGGTTCTTTCTCGATCCTCTAAGCGGGCCTTGAAGTTAATGGGTTCTTGGTTGGACTCCAAGAAATCTTTTGGCAAGACGGCCTTTGCCTTTCCTCCCGCTAGGTTAGCCTCTAAATCTAGTGTGTGGTATGAGACTGGTGAAGTGTTGGGCTTGAGTTTTCCTTCTTCTGCACAAGGGGATTTTTCAAGTTTGGTAGATGCTTCTCGTCGTCTTGCCTTAAGGAAGACGAAGATTTGGTGGTCCATTCCAGAGTTCGACCATTTGCTTAAAGGTCTTTTCAGGGCCTTCGAAGTTTTTAATTTTTTGGACTGGGCTTTGGGGTCTTTGAGTAAGAGGGTCTCTGATATGACGGAAACGGACACTAGTGGTTTGGTTCATTTGATGTCCTGCTTGGACAAAGGTGTGAGGGATGGCTCCAACGAACTTGCTGCTTTGTTTACAGCTGGAATTCTCAAGAAAAGGGCCACGATGTGCTCTTTCCTCTCCGCAGGAGTGTCTCCCTATCAGAAAACGGGCCTTCTTTTCGCACCTTTGTCTAATTCTTTATTTCCTCAGGAATTGGTGGGCGAGGTGGCTACTGCTCTCACTCAGAAGGCCACACATGACTTAGTTACTCATTCGACTAGGAAAGTTTTGCCTCCGTCATTCTCCTCTCGTAAACCTAAGGAATCTTCTTCTGGGTTTCGTCCTCAGTCCTTTCGTGGGAAGCCCTCTGGAAGAGGCTCTTTTAAACCAGAAGGAAGGAAACCTAGAGGCAGAGGGGGCAAGTCCGGCCGAGGTAAAGTCTGACTGCTCTCTCCTTCAGACAGCAGTGGGGGCCAGGTTGACTCACTTTTGGGAGGCTTGGGAGAGGAATGGAGCGGACCCCTGTTCCGTCCAGGTGTTAAAGGAAGGCTACAAGATCCCCTTCCTGACCAATCCTCCTTTAGTCGCAGATCCAGTGGATCTTTCGCCCAAATACAGAGAGGGTCCCAAGAAACAAGCCATGCTTCTACAGACGTCTCTTTTATTAGAGAAACAAGCAATAGAGGAAGTGCAGGATGTTACGTCTCGGGGGTTTTACAACCGCCTTTTTCTAGTACCCAAGAGTTCCGGGGGTGGAGACCGGTTCTGGACGTAAGTGCGCTCAATGGTTACGTCCAAAACTCGACGTTCACTATGGAGACTCAGAAAACAGTTCTGGCAGCTGTGAGGAAGGACGATTGGATGGTCTCTTTAGATCTTCAGGATGCCTATTTCCACCTTCCGATTCATCCCAGCTGCAGACGTTATCTGAGGTTCATGGACGGAAACAAGGTCTTCCAGTTCAGGGCTCTTTGTTTCGGACTCTGCACAGCTCCTCTATTGTTCACCAAGATCATGCTGAACGTGGCAAGCATGCTGCATTCGAGGGGAATCAGGGCCTCTCTGTATCTGGACGATTGGCTGATAAGAGCCTCCTCAGCCGATTGTTGTTTGAAGGACCTCAAGATGACTTTGGATCTCTCCAGAGAACTGGGTCTCCTGGTGAGCTCGGAAAAATCACAACTCATTCCATCCCAGGAGATTCTTTATTTGGGGATGGAGATTCACAGTCGGAGTTTTCGGGCTTTTCCGTCGTCGGTGAGAATCCAAGCAGCCCTCCTAAAAGTACAAACGTTCCTGAAGAGAGATCTTTGCTCCGTCAGAGATTGGATGAGTCTTCTGGGGACTCTCTCGTCGTTAGAGAAGTTCGTGACCCTGGGGAAGTTGTTCTTGCGTCCTCTTCAGTTTCATCTCAATCGCCATTGGAAGAAAGGGGACAGCCTCGACAGGGATTGCATTCCCATCTCGACTTCCATCAAGTCTCATCTTCAATGGTGGAACAACGAGCCCAGACTGAAAGAAGGCTTGTCTTTACTTCAGAGGAACCCAAACCTCGTGTTGTGTTGCGACGCCTCCAACTCGGGGTGGGGAGCCACTCTAGAGAAGCAGGAACTTTCGGGGACTTGGACGGTGGAGCAAACCTCTCTCCACATCAATCAAAAAGAGCTTTTAGCTATTCATCTGGCTCTCATCGGCTTCGAAAAGCAGATCAGGGGCAAGGTAGTCCAAGTCAATTCGGACAGCACGACAGCTCTGGCCTATATTGCGAAACAAGGCGGGACCCACTCTTGGCCTCTGTTCGAGATTGCAAGACTGCTCCTCATCTGGGCGGAGAAAAGGAAGGTGACTCTTTTGACGCGGTTCATCCAGGGGGTCAACAATGTGAGCGCAGACAGACTCAGCAGGAAAGGTCAGGTTCTCTCCACAGAATGGATTCTGCACCCGGACATCTGCAAGAGTCTGTGGCGGTTATGGGGTCGACCTCTCGTGGATCTCTTTGCCACCGCGAAGACCAAACGGCTAGAGTGTTACTGCTCTCCGGTTCCAGACCCCGAAGCTTTACACATAGACGCTTTTCTGATGAACTGGTCACACATGGAGGTTTATGCTTTTCCTCCGTTCAAGATCCTTTACAAAGTGATTCAGAAGTTCGTTGCACACACGAGGAGACCAGAATGACACTGATAGCTCCGTTCTGGCCGTCAAGGAGCTGGTTTCCAGAGGTACTGGAATGGATGGTGGATGTCCCGAGAAGCCTTCCCATGAGACCCGATCTTCTCAGACAACCTCACTTGGCCTGAAATCATCAAAACCTCCGAGCTCTACGTCTGACTGCCTTCAGACTATCGAAAAACTCGCTAGAGCTAGAGGATTTTCGAAGAAGGCAGCCAAGGCAATTGCAAGGGCAAGAAGGTCTTCAACCATCAAGGTGTATCAGTCCAAGTGGGAGTTGTTCAGGGAATGGTGTAGAACTAACGCGATTTCCTCTTCCAGTACATCGCTTTCCCAAATAGCAGATTTTTTCTTGGACCTTAAGGCTAAGCATAACTTCTCGTCATCGACTATTAAAGGTTACAGGAGTATGTTGGCTACGGTTTTTCGACACAGGAACCTAGACCTTTCTGATAATAAAGATCTACGAGATTTACTTAGGTCTTTTGATACGACCAAGAAGATTCAAACAGCTCCCATCGCCTGGAATTTGGATGTTGTCCTTAAATTTCTCATGAGTGACAGATTTGAGCCTTTACACTCGGCTTCATTTAAGGACTTAACCTTGAAAACCCTTTTTCTAGTTACCCTCGCCACTGCGAAAAGAGTTAGTGAAGTTCACGCTTTAAGCAAGAACATTGGTTTTCGGAATGGGAAAGCCATTTGTTCTTTGCAACTGGGGTTTCTGGCCAAGAACGAAAACCCTTCTCGACCATGGCCCAAATCCTTCGAGATTTCTAACCTTTCTGATTTGGCTGGCGATGAATTGGAAAGGGTTCTCTGTCCAGTTAGAGCTCTACGGTTTTATGTGGACAGAACTAAGAATCTGAGAGGTAACTCAGACGCTCTGTGGTGTGCAGTTCGGAAACCCTCGATGCCCATGTCCAAGAATGCCTTGTCTTTTTTCATTAGATTGTTGATTCGAGAAGCTCATGCTCAGTGTGATGAGTCGGATCAGAGGCTCCTCAAAGTCAAGACACATGAAGTCGGAGCGGGTAGCGACTTCAGTGGCCTTTAAACAGAACCGTTCTCTGCAAAGTCTGATGGATACAACATTTTGGAGAAGTAAGTCTGTTTTTGCATCCCATTATTTGAAGAATGTTCAGACTCGCTATGAGGACTTTTTTACGTTGGGTTCTTTTATAGCGGCTAATGCGATAGTAGGTGAATGATCTACCACTACGTTCCCTTTTTTCCTAATACCCCTTTTCTATCTCTTGGAACTCGTTTGTTATGGTTGTTTGTGGAGATTGGGCGTCAGTCTTCCGCAATCTTTGATTTGGCTAGGTGGTCAATTTGTTCCTTGAGTGCACCCGGAACAAGGGTATTGGTTGAGGTCCTGTCATGTTATAGGTGTTTGTACCGTTTGACAGCTCCTAGAGATTTTCAGCCCGAGTGGATTACTGGATCTCTTAAGGATAGCGGACGAAATGAGGCAGAGTATCATTGCTGTCAGCTTCCTTATCAGGTGAGAACTGCTTAAGTTTATTGTATGTAACCCTTAAGTGAATTTTCTGTATGTAGCGGTCTCTGACCCGCCACCAAGGGGTGTCAATCAGCTCTTTTATATAACCAGCGGGTAAGTTTTATATTTAAAAATGATATTTTCATAATAAAAAAAATAAATTTTTGAATATACTTACCCGCTGGTTATATAAATTTAACACCCTCCCTCCTCCCCTCTAGAGACTACCTATGGTATGGCTATGAGGCATGGAAGAACTGGAGTTGGTGTGTAGTTCCACCTGTTCTACCGCTAGGGTGCGGTTGGTACACCTGGCGTATCTTCGATAGCGCGAGATTTGAATTTTCTGCCCTGGCGTCAGGGACTTCAGCTCTTTTATATAACCAGCGGGTAAGTATATTCAAAAATTTATTTTATTATGAAAATATCATTTCACCATGGAAACTCAGAAAACCATGCTGGCAGCAGTAAGGAAAGGCGACTGGATGGTATCGTTGGACCTCCAGGACGCTTATTTTCATATCTCAATACATCCAAGTTGCAGACGTTATCTGAGGTTCGTGTACGGGAAGGAGGTCTTCCAGTTCCGAGCCTTATGTTTCGGTCTCTGCACAGCCCTCTGATATTCACGAAGATCATGCTGAGTGTGGTGAGCATGCTGCACTCAAGAGGCATCAGGGCCTCCCTGTACTTGGACGATTGGCTCATAAGAGCTCCCTCAGCCGATCGCTGCTTGAAGGCTCTTCAGATGACTTTGGATTTGGCAAAAGAGTTGGGACTTCTAATAAGTTCAAAAAAGTCACAGCTGACTCCATCCCAGAACAAAGAGTTTAAGAGGCAGCTCGGAGGCTCTCTGGTGCGCAGTTAAGAAGTCATCGCAGCCTATGTCGAAGAACGCCTTATCCTTTTTCATAAGGCTCTTGATTAGAGAAGCTCATGCCCAGTGTGGTGAGGCAGAGCTTAGACTGCTTAAGGTGAAAACATACGAAGTAAGAGCGGTAGCTACTTCGGTAGCTTTTAAACAAAATCGTTCTCTGTAAAGCATAATGGATACAACTTTTTGGAGAAGTAAATCTGTATTCGCATCCCATTACTTGAAACGTGTTCAGACCTTTTATGAGGACTGCTACACTTTGGGTCCATTCGTTGCGGTGAAGGATCTACCACTACGCTCCCCTAATTCCTAGTACCCTTTTCTATCTCTTGGAACTTGTTTAGTTTTTATGGTTGTATGTGGAGATTGGTCGTCAGTCTTCCGGAATCTGTCGATAGGAGAACGTTAGCTTTAGAGGACCCGCTAGAGCCTGTGGTATCCCCTCCAAGCTTAAGTAAAGGGTGTGTTTTTCTTATCACTATTCATTGGAAAGCTTCTAAGATCTCCATTACCTACGGTCAGGAATGCTTAGACTGGATTTAGAAATCAGCCAGCCACGACTTCAATCCTCCTTCATCTCCTCGCTACGATTAGCCTGGACCGAGGTGACTTTCCTTTCTGTTCCGGAAACATCTCTGCCTGGTAATCAGTTGGACGGGAGTTCAGGGACCATTCAAGCTGGACCATGTCTAGTAGAGTCTACAACCTCGCCATCCTTGACGTCAACCCGTTCCTGCTAGTGACTTGGCTTATTGCCGGCTGTATTTTCATGCTTATGTCGTTGGGGTTGACAAGAGGTGTCATTTTAGCTCCTGTGCAGGACCAAAGTGCTTTGACGTATCCCCTAGGGTCTCCTATTTAAGAATTTTAAGTCGCCTTGTAGTTACGCTAAAAACATTCTCCTGATAAATGATTCGGGTTTGTATGGTAAGGGAAAATAGATATGAATAAAATTTTAATTTTTACGTGGCAGAAGGCTGTTGAAATTTCCCGAGTGTAAATGTTTAACATGTTCTTGGTTCGATATTTATTATGATGGTTAATAGTAGTTAGTGATAAAAGATGCTGGCTGTCGAACATAAAAGTTTTTTGTTTTTATGATTTGTTTATAAGTAAAGGAGCCACTGAAAAGGTACAACAGTAGAATAGGACTTTGGGATTCAATTGAATATATTAGTTGAAGTGGATTACAGTAGATTAATTTCTTTGTATCGTCTTCTTCTGGGATATGGATCTTGAAGCTTTGTGGGTAATTAGTTTTTATTTTGCTAGCCTTTATTTCATCTTCATCCGTAGTTCTGTGTCAAGATTGCATCGTGTTTTTAGTTGTTTCAACAAAGCTTGATGTATGTCAGGATGACGGAAAAACACAAAATCAATCTATCAACGGTTCCTGCCAACAGTATATATCATATATAAATTTATATCAAGATTTCATTATATTCTGGGATCATATTCTGGGTCTATTCAGTGAAGTTTTATCCATTCTCGGTCGGCAAATCTCCAGTTAGTCTGCGTCGTATTTCCGTAATTAAAAGGGCCGTTAACGTTGTTATTCCAAGTGTTCATTAAATGTTCTTTCAAATTCACCAATTTAATGTAAGAGAGGCTGTAGACAGGTACTGATTATTCCTTTATCCTTTTATAACCAAAGAATACTAATCCTTTATTTTGAAAGTTGTTTATATTAAAATGAGCTCAGTACAAGTACCGTACTTGAAGTGATGTTGACGAGACAAGCACTCCACTGGTATGAGAGCTTGCAAATATCCGACTGCCGTACTGAGAATTATTTCTTAAGGAATTTGTGAAACTTCCTGCATATAATAAAAATTCAAAGGGATGAGTATATATTAGTTCTTAGCTATAGTAACTTTTCTCTTAAGAATAATTATGTCTATCAGATGTATTTGTTTTACTAAGCTCAACTTTGTCTTTCAGAAAACTTGACGAAAGGAAGTGTTAAAATGGTCGATGACCAAGACATGATTGAGCTCAAGGATCACCTGAACAGCGAGGAGGATGAGGCGGAGGACGACTACGACGAGGAAAACAGCACCGGCAAGGCCGAGGACGAGCTGATTCTCAAGGCAGACAGTGACATCGATGAGGTACAGGAAGATGACACGAACGGCTCCACTGGAAGGGAAGCGTCTGTGGAGACCAGGGAAACGCCGCAGACGAAGCGAGACACGGAGTTCACGTCCGAGAAATTAGGGGCTGCCTCGATATTATGCAATGGGGGTGAGTAGTTAACTAACTTGTTTTAACTAATAAATAGACAAAAGCAGATGACGAATTGGTGGTCGTTCCTTCCTTTACGTGTGCCAAATATCGTCCTTTGAGCGGGTCAGTCGGCTAATGCCGTTTTTTTAAGGACAGGACTTTGATATTCATACCACTTAATAAGGTGACTTAGATAAACAGTTGAGGAATAGCAGAAAACTAAACCCCCAATGACTATAACAGGACCTTTGCTTGCAAACAGTACTGGACTATAATTTGACCTTTTCTTGCAAATAGTATTGGACCATAACTTGACCTTTTCTTGCAAACAGTACTGGACTATAACTTGACCTTTGCTTGCAAACAATATTGGACCATAACTTGACCTTTTCTTGCAAGCAGTACTGGCCTATGATTTGACCTTTGCTTGCAAACAGTATTAAACTATAATTTGACCTTTGCCTGCAAACAGTACTCGACTATAATTAGACTTTTTGCTCTCAAACAATGCTAACAATCGTTTATCTTTCCAGCAACTGAAGAAACTTCTGAACGAGACCTTGCAGCTCAAGGCGCACAAGATCAAGCCAGCCGGCTCCAACAAAGACCAAGGCTCTGACTGTGCTGGCCGAGTTCAAGTGGAAGAAATGCGTCCTCTCATGTTCGGTGAGTCTTATAATAAGTAGAAAGAGTACAGTAATCGTAGATTTCAGACCTCTGGCAATGAAGATTGTCAACGCTTTACTGTACTCAAGTCTACGGACCAGGATTTCGTCTTTTTGTGTTGGCCGTGATTGTATCTACGGTACTGCATGATGATAAGTCTTCGGTCCAAGGTTTCCTCTGGTTTGTTGGCTGTGAATAAATCTATTACATAATAACAATATTAACCCTTTTACCCCCAGGCTATGTGGAACTTTCCAACCCTTAACCCCCAGGGGCTATTTTTTTTCAAGCACATTTTGCAGTATATTTTTTATAAATTGCTCTAACAGCCTTAATTTTCATCATGGAGAGGTCAGGCTGGTCTCATTCTCTTGGAAAATGCCTGAAATCTCTCTTAGAAAAAATATCAAAAATATGCCAAAAAAAAATGTGAATTGCAGTTTTTTGCAAGGACGTACCGGTACGTCCATGGGGGTAAAGGGATGGGTTTTGTGAAACGTACCAGTACGTCCTTTGGGGGTAAAAGGGTTAACCAGAATTATGATCTTCATCTGGATCACCTAAAAAACTTTAAGGGGTTCGTCCTGGGGCATAATGTCGATCCGTTGTTGAAATTTGATGAAAATCCCACAAACAGATACACGTAAATAAGCAGTCGGGTAAATCCAGGTAAAATTATATCCTCGCTGGTAATAACAATGTTCATATACAGTGGAACCTCTACATCCGAACGTATCTACATCCGAATTTTCCAACATCCGAAGTAAAATTCAAGCAAATTTTTGACTCTACACCCGAATTTTATTTCGACACACGAAGTAAACATTACGCCATTGAGTGTCGAGTGCTCAGTTCTCTGTTCTTGTGTGTATCATGTGGTTGTCCTCTGTTTGGTCTGTTATTAAAAGTGCTTATTTTCTTCCTTTTCTCACATTTCCTTTGTGATTTTACCTATAATCATGGTGCCTAAGAAGCTAAGTTTCAGTAAAGGAAGAAGGCAATTCTTTCATTAGAATTGAAGCAAGAAATTACATTATAGAAAAACATGAGAGCAGTGTACATGTGAGTGATACTGTATGGCTAAACAATATGGCCGGAATAGGCCTATGATCTCGAGGATCATCAAGCTGAAGGCAGCCATTAAAGCAAATAACCATCGAAGGGGATCACCATTATTACAAGACATCGTAGCAATACCCTGGAAGAGATAGAGCGCCTTTTATTGATAGGGATAAAGGACAAAGAGATTGTTGGCAACGATCATTTGTGAGAAGGGCCAGCGTGATGAATAGAAAGAAAGAAAAAAGTGAAGCAAAGAAAACCAAGATAGCGTTGACAAGCTCTTTTAAATAAGACTTCTCTCTTTTTCTGTTTCTCTCTAAACATAGCATTAACATGTTCTTTAAATAAAATCTCTCTCTCTCTCTCTCTCTCTCTCTCTCTCTCTCTCTCTCTCTCTCTCTCTCTCTCTCTCTCTCTCTCGTTCTTCTTCGCTGTTGTAGTGTTAGATACGTCTACGTCTATTATTTTTTTTCCGAGAGAGAGAGAGAGAGAGATTAAACAAAAATGTGTTTAGAGTACATATGATTTTTAACTGCGTCAACGAGTTGAAAAACAATTAAATGAAATTAAGAAAGTAATAACAGCTAATCTGAATTCCTTTATTAACTAAAACAAATATTGATTCAAACACACTCGTGTGCGTATGCACAAACACACACACACAGGTGCAAGAATTTTGCTACGCAGTAAGAGAGACGGTCAGGGAGGAGGTAGAGATGGTGACTGCGATAACATATCGTAACTCGTCACTGAAAGTGATGAAAATAAAAAATCAAAAGAAAAAAAATGTGAAAAATATGAAATATAAAAATAAAAAAAAAAAATAAATAAGCTTAGTTAGATTAAAATTTCCGTAGTGTAAGTTACGGTATGTTATCGCAGTCACCATCTCTACCTCCTCACCGATCGTGTCTCCTTGTGCGCGTGTGTGTGTGTTTGCGAATACGCACACGAGTGTGTTTGTATCAATATTTGTTTTAGTTAATAAAGAATTCAGATTCGCTGATATTGTTTTTTTAGTTACATTTAACTGTCTTTCAACTCGTTAACGCTGGTAAAAATCATATGTACACAACACATTTTTGTTTAATCTCATTTTTTTCTAATCTCTCTCTCTCTCTCTCTCTCTCTCTCTCTCTCTCTCTCTCTCTCTCTCTCTCTCTCTCTCTCTCTCTCTCTCTCTCTCTCTCTCTCTCTCTCTCTCTCTCAGAAAAAAAAATTAATAGACGTCTCTAACACTAACAGTGAAGAAGAACAAGAGAGAGAGAGAGAGAGAGAGAGAGTATTTATTTAAAGAACATGTTAACACCATGTCTACCTTCTCGCCGATCGTCCGTCTCCTCCTGGGTAGCAAATCCTACACCTGCGTTGGCCTGTCTCTAAGGTAAAGTGGCAATAAAACACATTTTTTATTCATTATTTCTTTATATTTATCTTTTTTACATGCTTCTTTCATATTATGCAGTTATGTTATTGTTATGCGTAATTATGTGTAGCCATTTATTAAGGATTTATTATGGGTTTTTAGGTTGAGGAACGAATTAAATGAATTACCATGTATTCTTATGGGAAAATTTGTTTCGACATCCGAACATTTTCTACATCCGAAGTTGGTTCTGGAACGGATTAAATTCATATGTAGAGGTTCCACTGTATATTACTGTAATATTTGGATGTGTATGTGAAGACTCAGCTGATCATTTTTTATTTATATGTTCATATATGGATGTTGCAATGCACTTCCTGCCTATGCAGGCAATGTGCGTTGCTATGTGGCCGAAGGGCTTTCATGTTGGTCGTTCTAGTTTTCCTTTTTTTTTTTATCTTGAGGAATGGTTAAAACCGTAGAGTATTTTGGAACTCATTCCCGCTGCTGTAACCAATTTGTGAAATGTGCTCCCTAATTTTACAATTATTATTGTTATTATTCTTACTCGCTAAGCTACAATCCTAGTTGGAAAAGCAGAATGCTATAAGCCCAGGGGCTCCAACAGGGAAAATAGCCCAGTGAGGAAAGGAAACAAAGAAAAAGGAAATATCTTAAGAGTAACAACATTAAAATAAATATCTCTTATATAAACTATACAAACTTTAACAAAAGAGGAAGAGAAATATAGGATAGAATAGTGTGCCCGAGTGTACCCTCAAGCAAGAGAACTCTAACCCAAGACAGTGGAAGAAGACCATGGTACAGAGGCTATGGCACTACCCAAGACTAGAGAACAATGGTTTGATTTTGGAGTGTCCTTCAGACTCGTTTTAATCTTAATGCTGATGCTGTACAGTATGTGAATCGTACAGGTTTGACTTTTGTTTTACAGTACATATTCTTCTTATGGTGTTAAAGTTCTTACAGGTCTCCAGTATTTTTTGTATATATTGTAGATTATTTATTGTCTTAATTTACGTCTTGCTAAAATAGTAACTTATTTATCAATCATAGTGCTATTCCAACTAGAATTGCTGCATGGCATGTATAAATAGTTAATCCAATAGGTTTAGAAATAAAAAAGAAACTGCACATGGAGATTTCAGTGAAAATAATTTATATAAATGATTTATTAAGTTATATTTTTCTTCCAGATCGCGAAACCAGTGGAAGACCCGGTTCAGGCCAAACGAGCCGCCAACTCCAAGCTCCTGGAGGGAGTAGACCCGGACACCAAAATCCCAATTAACGAACGGGTCGTGAAGAGCGTGACGCCGTTTGCCCACTTTAAGTACGAAGATCGGGTAATGTTAGCTTTTCTCGAAGGTATTGAGTCCTTAACGATTTGATGGTGTGGAGATTTACCGAGGTGATATGTTAGGTAACGGATCCTAAGTCTTTTTTCTATCAAAGTTTATTGATGTTGTTATTACCAGCTAAGCTACAACCCTAGTTGGAAAAGAAGGATGATTACCAAAGGGTTCCAACAGGGTGAAATTACCCAGTGAGGAAAGTAAGTAAAGATATGAATAAACTAAAAGAGAAGTAATGAATAATTAAAATGTTTTGAGATCGGTAACGTATAAAAATAGATCTGTAGTGTATAAAGTATAAAGATAAACTAAAAGAGGAGTAATGAATAATTAAGATGTTTTTAGATCGGTAACGTATAAAAATAGGTCTGTCGTGTATAAACTATAAAGAGAACCTTAAGTCAGTCTATTCGACATGAATAAGTAGATACATTCTATGCAATTGTGGTTCCACTAATTTAACATCCTGATTAGGAAGATCATTCCCCATATTTTTACTGATGAGAGAAAATGAGATTTGTTGTTATGTTTTATGACAAGAAAAGTTGAGATATATCATGCCATTGTTATACTGAGGGCTGCATTGCTATTAGGTCTTTGGATTAGTTTGATACCATGATATTGAAAGGTGTACTAATAGGAAAGGTGAAATGCTTGTGAATTGCTAGGTTGGGCAAGACATTGTAGGATTCTTTGAGGAGTGGCCATGCAGTTTGATGTTGATTCTCTATAGGGACAACTTTTTCTTTAGCTTACAAAGACGCTGATTAATCTGAGAAAGTTTCAGGAGTTTTTAAAGACTGACCATGTAATTTGATGTTGATTCTCTAAAGATCATGTTATAAGATAACCACTATCAAGACTCTCAGCATGTTCACTTAACTTTTCCTTGTACACATCGAAGACCAAATCAATTTTCATGCTACTTTTCTTTTGTGAAACATCTGTGAAAATAATCGGACTCCTTCGGATGTGAGATTTTCATTATTTAGTTTCGAAATTAGTGTAATGCCATTGCGTCTCTTAACATCTCACTGGGTTCAAGGTCCTTTTTTTTCAGTAGATGACCCACGGTATTTCAATAGTTTTGCAAGTACAGCCTTGTTTGTTTTCTTCATAGACCCATTAACTTGTGTGGCTGACCGGAAACCTGACGCATATCTAAGACTGTTCAAAGAAATTAGCATCGTATTGCGAAACACCTTTCTCTATCTGCTATGTAAACTATCTCCTGGTGATCATTCATGAAGTGTTTCCCTTTATTGATCCAAAACTTTTTAGTTTAAGCTTCAGAAACTCTCACCCGTTTGTAGTCGTCATTTTTGGAAAATGTAAAAGACTTCTCCTTTCTGATGAGCCGAGAGTAAGTTGGCACATACATGAGGAGAGGCGATGATACCAGTGGAGTGGTGAACAAGTATCGAGCTTCCCAGAAAGGGTTTTGTCCAACTATTTTCAAGTACAGTAGATTAATAAGAGAGGCAATATTAGACTCGTCTCAATGCGTGACTGTAATATCGGGATGGGCGAATCCTCTACAGTGGGAAGTGATCGGTTCTCTTAGCTGTCTCGATACTGTTACTCGTTGCTTTCCTGTTAGTTAATGGCGGGCCACTGTTCTTGATTTTAAGCTCAGGGAAGTTTTTTTTTTAGTTTATATATGAAAGATCTATTTTAATGTTGTTACAGTACAGTTTTTATAGTTTTATTTTAATTGTTCACTACTTCTGTTGAAGTTTATTTACTTTCCTCAATGGGCTATTTTTCACTTTAAGCCTTTGGGCTTATTCATCACATAAATCACTGGTTGAAAGTTTGTACTATTTTAATAATTGAAGGAAAGAAAATGGAAATATTTAAATTGTTTGAAGATTTTATGGTAAATGTCAATTTAAACCAAACCTCTAGAGAAGAAGTAATATGAGCTACAGGCGAATGTAGAAATAGATTTTATTTTTGAAATTCAATTTTTAATTGGAAAAATCTAACTGAAAAACTGAAGATGCATATGTGGCTTATTATTACGTGCCGCTATTTTAATATACAGTAGTGTTTTTTTACTTTAGATTAATGAAGTAAAGATATTAAGCTTTGAAATGACACCGTTAAAAGTTTATTAAATCTCTGTGATGGGTAAATCATAAGTATTCCCATATGTGTAATTTGTTTGTTTATATGTTGCCATTGAGAAGCTCAGTGACCACCGAAATCTATGAGTCCCAAGCTTTCTGGACTTAACGTACTCTGTCGGTTTGTTTATTAGATAATGTGTTAAACCATAAATTTGTTTTCTTATTTAAACCGGAAACTTGTTTTCGTATTTACACCGGAAACTAGTTTTCTTATTTACACCGAAAACTTGTTTTCTTATTTACACCTGTTCAAGTGTAGACTATTCTCTCAGCAAGAAGTGGTTCGGTCCATGTTTGTTAATTATCACAGAATGGTTCAAGAGATTGTCCCAATTTGATAAAATAAAATGACTGTATAGTACTTCGACACTCTTTGAATTTCTATACAATTACAGAAACTAGGATGGGATTATAGAAATTAGACTTCAAACCAAGGACTGTGTCTTCTTCAGTTGCACAAAAAATAGGCTTATTGAGAAAGTCTTTCAAGATTTTCGGTGATCAATCTATTCTGAAGAAGTGTTTTAATTCTTTCATTCTACCTTGTTTTGAGTATTGTAATCCTGTCTGGTCTTCAACTGCTGATTCTCATCTTAATTTGTTGGACAGGAATTTAAGGTCTATTGAATTTCTTATTCCTGATATAGATATTAATCTCTTGACACTGTTGTTCAGTTAGTTCTTTATGCTTGTATAAGATTTTTCATAGTTCTCATTACCCTTTGCATTCAGATCTTGTTTTGTTATTCTTATTTACTTATTATTTAATTATTACCTCTCCTTTTTCCCTTGAAGATATGGGAATTTGCTTTCCCAACTAAGAACAATTTCCAGCTTTATTAATTTTTCGATATCACCTTCTAGGCATCAACCCCGAAGACAATTTGCCGACTGTCGGATTCCGAGTTTCCAGTTACAAGGCCGGGAGCCTGGCTGTCAGACCAGTAGGTCATCTAGTCCACATTCCAAATACTTTGAAGAAGGTCGTCGAGGTAGGTCGGATGTTTTGAGTGTTGAGACTCTGTGGTGCCAAGTAGAGATGGTCCGAATGTTTTCATTTACATTTGTAATACAGTGAACCCTCGTTTATCGCGGTAGATAGGTTCCAGACGCGGGCGCGATAGGTGAAAATCCGCGAAGTAGTGACAGCATATTTACCTATTTATTTAACATGTATATTCGGACTTTTAAAACCTTCCCTTGTACGTAGTACTGTTAACAAACCACCCTTTAATGTACAGAACACTTAATGCATGTACTACAGCACCCTAAACTAAAACAGGCACAAATATTAAAGGCGATTTTATATCATGTGTTTCCTAAACACCTAAAAAGCACGATAAAAAATGGCAACCAATGTTTTGTTTACGTTCATCTCTGATCATAATGAAGAAACAAACTCATTTAGTGTACACATATATGTATAGGTTAGTTTTTGCATCGATTATATTGATTATACAGTACTGTATGTTGATTTTTTTATTACCAATGTTTTAGTTTACGTATTTTTCTTAGGACTTCCAAATGAAATCTTTTTCTTTATGACGCCGCCTGAAACGACGGCGTGTACGCTCAGTAAACAACCACGCTCAGAACAAACAAGGCATTTAACGCGCATGATGATAGTGATAAATAATGATACAGTACATACAGTATCTACAGTAAAAGCATTTACAAAATATGTTACCTTACAAATATAAATTATACAGTACTTGTACGTAGCAAAGCAGGAAAACAATTTGAGAGAGAGAGAGAGAGAGAGATTGTTTTACGTACGAATGTAAATTTTAAACAAAAAAAATATGATAGGTTACAACATGTAGACTTTTAAAACCTTCCCTTTAACTTAATGCATACAGTACGTACATTACTAAACTATAAAACAGGTTAAAGTAAAAAATAAAGATTGTTACTGTACTCACCACGAAAGAAGTTCAAGAAAAACTTGAATGACGATGGCGATGAATTTGCTGCACAGTAGAAATGATGATGATGTGTTCTACTGTGCAGTCAATGATAGTATTTTACGTCTCTTCAGACGGAGGTGTCTTTTCCTGGGACACCTCTTCAACTTCTTCAATTTCTTCCGAAGGCGTACTAGCAGGAGGAACTGGCTCTTTTTTGCGAGGCTGGAAGAACATTGTGATCGGAAGTTGTTGCCGCTGCTTCTTTTTTCGATCCAAGAGCATCCTGTAGGGAGTCATGATGTCATCGACCTTATTTGAGAATTGCATCGAGCGAACCATATCCTCGTCCCACTCTTGTAACATTTCTTTCGCCTCCTTCATATGGTTGCAGAACTTGGCAAGCCGTTCTAATGTTAAGCCCGTTTCTTCGACATTTTCTTGGGTCTCTTCCTGGGTACCCTCACTCTCTTCCTCACTTGCCGATTTCGTCAGGTCTTCGAGGTCTGCGTCAGTTAGGGGCTGGGAATGGCAGTCCAACAACTCGTCGACGTCTTCAGTCGTCATGTCGCCAAACCCGTCACCTCCAATTATGGCAGCCAACTGCACAGATTTCCGTATTGCAGAGTGTTGGATTTCCGACGGAGTAAATCCCTTGTCGTCGTAAACAATATCGGGCCACAGCTTCTTCCAGCTCGCATTCACGGTTGCAGGTTTCATCTCTTGAAGTGCCTTTTGAATATTCTGCAGGCACGTGGCTATGGTGTACTGCCGCCAGTACGCCTTCAAGTTGAAATCTTCATCCTCGTCATCTTGGGCAGCATCCACACACGCAACGAGGTCCGCCAAGGTATTCTTCGTGTAGAGGGCCTTGAACGCCCTGATAACCCCCTGGTCCATCGGTTGAATTAATGACGTGGTGTTGGGTGGCAGGAACTCAACCTGAACGCCCTCACGCGACAGGTCAGTTGCGTGTCCACCAGCGTTATCCATAAGGAGAAGGATCTTGAATGGCAAGCCCTTCTCTAAGAGATATTCATGGACTTGCGGGATGAAACACTGGTGGAACCAGTTGGAGGTCAGCATCTTCGTAATCCATGCTTTTTGATTATGCATCCAGTACACGGGAAGGAGATTCTTATTTTTATTTTTCAAAGCGCGAGGATTTTTCGACTTATAAATAAGCCCCGGCTTTAACAAAAATCCAGCAGCATTGCCACACATCACGAGGGTAACGAGATCCTTGAATGCCTTAAAGCCAGAGGCTTTGGCTTCCTCTTTGAACAGGAAAGTTCGCGACGGCATTCTCTTCCAAAACAAGCCGGTTTCATCCATATTAAACACTTGTTCCGGCTTGTATCCACCTTCAGCGATAATGTTCTTGAAAGTCTGGTTCATGTAAGTTTCAGCAGCGGCTGTGTCAGCGGAAGCAGACTCCCCATGCAGGGAAACGCTTTTCAGGGCGAAGCGTTTCTGAAACTTCGCGAACCATCCTTTGCTTGCGGAAAAACGTTTCTGAGGCTGGGAATCAGTGGATGTCCCTGGTTGAGGATCATCTGCATCATCATCATCTTCAGCATGGTTGCCGTCGTCGTCTTTAGGTTCCTTTGCAGCAAAATTCTCATATAAGCTCAAAGCCTTTGTTTGGATGGTGTTCGTATCCAACGCTATGTTCTTCTTCCGGCAGTCGGCAATCCACACAGCTAAAGCACCTTCCATGCGTACGATCGTTTTATTACGCGTTGTAACGACTCGCTTCGCTGATCTGCTAAAGGTGATTGCAGCAGTCTTTCTAATGTTCGCCTCGTCCTTCTTGATGTAGCGAACGGTGGATTCGTTGATGCCAAAATGGCGGCCGGCGGCCGCGTAACTTCTACCATCTTTTAACATGTCGAGAAGCGTAACCTTCTCAGCTATCGTCATCATCCTTCGGTGGCGTTTAGGCTCACTACCAGCCTTACTAGAAGCAGAACGCTTGGGAGGCATTGTAACAGAAAGTTCAACAAAAAGTTCAACTTAAAACAGTCGCACACAGCACAGATTAAACTTCACAAACTTAAGAACGTCTACTCAGCAATACGCGGAAAGAGAAAGTGAACGATCCAGCCCCGCGAGAACTTTGATGCTGCGGGTAGAAGATGCGGGCAAAACACCAATCACAGGCTAGATAACAAAACTTGAGTTTTGATTCGTCATCTATCAGCGCTTGAACCAATCACAACCCGTCTTACAGTACTATGGTGCGTTGGTTACTCATAGAAGATGCCCCCGCGCATACTGAACGTACGTAGATTAAGTACAATACCGTAATAATAATAAATAATGATAATAATACTGTACAGTAATAATAATAATAATAATGATTAATAATAATAACAATAATAATTTTATTAACAACAATAATAATAATAATAACAATAATAATAAAAATTTACGTACGCTATTTTACGCCTCTCTCTCTCTCTCTCTCTCTCTCTCTCTCTCTCTCTCTCTCTCTCTCTCTCTCTCTCTCTCTCTCTCGTACGCTTACAGTATTCGAAATGTGATTTTTGCAACAAAGAATATTATTGGATGCAGTACTGTACTACGTACGTATACATACAAAAGATTCATGGAAAAGAAGCACATCCATTACAGTACACACCATTCTAATATGGTATGACTGCATCTGATTTGCGTTTCATGTTCGATTTAATTTTACTACGTACTGAATTATCGTATGATCACATTCTCTTTTCGTGTTTTATTTTTTTCTGTGCTGAATTATATATCATATGTAATGCAATGAACAATCAGTAAGAGCAGATATTACTAATTACAGTATTAATGGAATTACAGGTAACAAAATATCGTATTTGGTTGTCTTCAGATTTCGCGGTATTTTCGAATTTTCCGGAAAATCCGCGATATGTATATATATATATGGGTTATGGGAAAACCCCGCGAAGTGGTGAATCCGCGATTGTCGAACCGCGAAGTAGCGAGGGTTCACTGTAGTTGATATTCGCACATGTTTTAAGATTAACATTTGCTTTTGTCTGCGAAATATTTTTATAATATCAAATTCTCCTGCTTCTTTTGAGACCCATTCTGTTATTCTTAATGTCCATCTAATATATGTCATTCTCTTAACCCTTATACCCCCCAGGCTATTTGGAAATTTCCAACCCTTAACCCCCATGGGGTTATTTTTTTCAGGCACATTTTGCAGTATATTTGTATATTTTTTTTTAGATTGCTCTAACAGCCTTAATTTTTGATATAGAGAGGTCAGGCTGTTCTCATTCTCTTGGAAAATGCCTGAAGTTTCTCAAAAAATTATCAAAAATATGCAAAAAAAAATTTAAATAGCATTTTATTGCAAGGACGTACTGGTACGTCCATGGGGGTAAAGGGATGGGTTTTGTGAAACGTACCAGTACGTCCTTTGGGGGTAAAAGGGTTAAAATGTCCTGCCCGTGTCCATTTCTTTTTCTTGTTAGAATACCCTCTACTTTAGTCTGCTCTCGTATCCATGTTGCTCTTTCTTTCTCTTTGTGTTATTCCCATCATTATTCTTTCCATAGTTCTTTGAGTTATAACTAGCTTATGTTCTAAGGCTTAGGTAAGGCTCCAAGTTTCTGATGCATAAGTTAGAAAAAATACGTAATATACAGTATATATATATTGTTATTAACTACATGCAATTATATAATCATATTCATGATATATAACTGTTGAAAGTTATCAATTTTAAGTCCATTATAGAAAAATTATATAAGGAAACTAGTAAATTTTGGTGTGGTAAGTAAAAATAGTAAGAAAACTGAATCGAGAATTGTAGAGTATAAACAGCATGGAAATAATAGATCCATAAATGTGTCTGTGGTTGTTGGTTATCGTTATTCACGAGGGGTTATAGCTACGGGCAAATTACAGCAATTTAAAAAAAGAATACAGGTTTATTTATCTACTTAGCGGTTGTCAACCATTGCAGTGGGGGCTTGGGTCTTGATGCTCGCAATAGCCAAAAGATTACTTTACCTGTAAATTTAATGATTTCTCTAAGACCTCAAAAAACTGACCAGTGTTTTTCTATGCGGTCTCCATTTTGTTTAAGATCCTAGTGGTAAGAAGCTACATGTTTTCAAACTGATGTTTACCCCTTTTTATTTTCCATCAGGTATTCCAGGATTACATTCGCAGCTCGGAGCACAAACCGTTCGATCCCCTGACCCACGAAGGGGTGTGGAGACAGCTCACCGTCAGGACGTCGTCCCACGACGATGTTCTCATAGCCGTTGTGGTCAGTATAGAAGAGTATCGGTTTTAAAGACGGATAGGATAGGTTTAAAACTTGCAGTGGAGTTTGGGTCCATTTATATTAAAGCAATCCTGACCCCTTTTGACTAAGTGTTCTGGGTCAGGAATCATCTTGGGGTAAACCACTCGCAAAAGGGAAATCTCAAAGTACTGTATTGAAGTTCGTCGCTTCAAGGGGACAGTAGTGACCTCTATAAATCTGTGTATTGTCTTTGTGCCTAACTTGGTGCATTGTCTCTGCACCTAACCTGGTCCATTGTCTTTGAACTTAACTTAACAGGGGTCCTTCATCCTCTTGCAACTCTACATTTTATAAGTCTCAACATATGTGCCCTTCTTATTACTGCAGTTGTCATTCAACCTCGTTAAACTTGAACTTTGTAGTATACTTTACTCCTCAATTGGCCTCCCAGGCCCTGACCCCAGAGAAGGTTCCATATATCCATACTTCTGAATTATATTAAAGTCAAAAGTTCTCTACTCTGTCTGAGAAATTTTTGGGTATTTTTGCATTGCAATATTTCATATTTAGCCGTGGGTGAAGTAATAGATAATCTATCTCATTCTTTCTCTGTTCATTGATATAATTTTCCTTGCCAAGAGGAAGGCCAAGGTTTGGGTGGATGGATGGAGTGAAGAAAGCTCTGGGTGATGGGATGATAGATGTGAGAGAGGCAAGAGAGCGTGCTAGAAATAGGAATGAATGGTGAGCGATTGTGACGCAGTTCCGGTAGGCCCTGCTGCTTCCTCCGGTCGCCTTGGATGACTGCAGAGGTAGTAGAAGTAGGAGATTCAGTGCTATGAAGCTTCATCTGTGGTGGATAATGTGGGAGGGTGGGCTGTGGCACCCTAGCAGTACCAGCCGAACTCGGTTGAGTCCCTCGTCAGGCTGAGAGGAGCGTAGAGAGGAAAGGTCCCCTTATTTTTCATTTGTTTGATGTCGGCTACCCCCCAAAATTTGGGGAAGTGCCTTGGTATATGTATGATATATATATCATTATTCTCTCTCAAGGATATCTTCTACGTCCGCAGATCCATCCGCAAGATTTCTCAGAGGAAGACAACGGCGACCTAAAGCAAGACATCATAGATTACTTCTAGGACGAGGTCGGCACGTTGGCCGGCGTGACCTCCATCTTCTTCCAGGCATTTGGGCAGAAGTAAGTCAACAGTTTATTAAAAGTAAATGAGTTTAGAGAAGTTCCAGTCATTTGGGCATAAGTAAGTCATGATTTATAACCATGAAATAATGAGTTGAAATTGTTCAATTGATTTCGAATATTACTTTGATTGAAAAAAATTCTTGTTTTGTGAAAGTCAAAATTCATCATTTGTTTATTAGATTATTATTAATAAAAGGGAAGACCTTAACCAGCTTGCATGAGTCGACTCTTACAGAGCTGGCCTGATTAAATTCTAGAGGTAAAAATACTTATATTAAAACTGATTATAAAATATAAAGCAAATCGATATAGAATATAGGATAAAAATAGACTTATATAAAAGCTATTAATGAAATATAAAATTATTATATAGAATATAGGATAAATAAGATTTTTATATAAAAGGCTATGGTAAATAGAAATTTAATTCTAATGTATAAATTTTTCTCAAAAAACTTTTAAGTCTTGGAAACCGAAATTCCTAGAGTCTGATGAAATGTCCTATAGACTAATGTCGCCAAAATATAAATATCTCTATTTAAGACTTTACAATTATGTCGTGATGTCTCGGACTTGGTATTGGTCAAATGAGGAGAAATTATTGTAAAGTCAAGTTATTGGAGTGTAGGTGTTGTTGTTATTTCTGGGTCGACCTGTGGCGCCCGGTGAAAAGAGTCCTTCTTATATATCTTTTTTGATAAAACCTTCCAATTATACCAGAGAAAGATAAAAGCATGGAATGCTGAGGTTACTACCTTCGCGCGAGCACCTTTTGGGTGTCGTGTATAAAGCAAAGGCGCGTGAAAACCACTATTCACAGGTTGTCTTCCATTTAGTTAATTCCTTCGTTAAAGGGATGGGCCGATACAAAGGCCCTAGCCAACCACCAGCACCACACCACCATGCCACGACGCGAGCGCCATCTGAACTACATCCTTCTTTTGGAATCTTAAGTGTTGAATTTGTTTGTGGTGCTCTCGGTCTTTTTTATCAATCGTGGATTTATTTTGTCATGTCCGAAGCTCCATCTTCACACATTCCAATGTTAAGTACCATAGTTTGTTTTGACAGTTTTTTATTGTACCGGGCTTTTGTTTTATATCCAGTATAGTCTGTTTTATTATTCCCGTCTGGCCTTTCATGGCGGCCATTGTTTGTTCACTTGTTTGAGAATTCATTTTTGTCTGCCCGTTTAGTACTCTGTCACTTAGGTTCTTGGTTAAGTCCCTGGCCTTATGCCTTTAGAACCGTTATTATTTTTTTTTTTTGTGTATTTATGCTCATGGTACTTTTTGCTAGCAAGTCCAGCCTACGAACGAGATAGCGATCTAGCTTTGTATTTGTTTAGTACCCGCCCCACCGAGGTGTTCGTCACTCGACTGTGGTATTTATTTTAAGTTTTAGCAGATGCTATTCTTCGATCGTAGTGTTATATGGATGTACATTTTTATTTTATACGTTTATAATAGTGTTGTGTGATTGTTAGTCCTGTTTTTGTGTCCAAGAGAGCGAGAGCTTGGGGTCCCCGTTTTCTGTTCGCAGTCACGAGTTACCCCTTTCTCTCGTTTTCTTTCTTAGCTCCGGTGGTTGAGCGGATTTCCCGTTTTCCGTTTTGTGCGTTCAACGGGTTCTCCCTCCCTCACCTCTCCCCCTCTGGGTGGATGATAACTTACGAGTTATTTATTTTTCGTGACTTTTCAATTGTTAGCGTTATTTTGGTCCGTGTTTCGTCCTCTCCCCGTTACGGCTCGGGAGTAGTTTATGAACGTTTTCCACTCCGCCTTGAGTTCTACTCCGCCATGAGGGATTCTCAATGACTTTCGTTCTATTGTTATATTTATATATTGTTTACTACATGGGACGGGCTTCATATTGTTTAGATACGACCCTCCGGTGGCCCTTACTCCGGTCTCAGGCCATGGCCATATCCACAATAGCCATTGTTATTACAATTGTGTTTTTATTCACAATAATTATTCAGGACCTTTCTTCTCCCTCCGGCCTCACCGGAGATCGTAAATACGCTTTGCTATGATCTAAGCTTTAGCCTTTAGCTGCGGCTTGGCTTTTTATCTTTCACAATTGAATTATTAGCCACAATTTAATTATTCAGGGCATCTCATTATCCTCCGGCGTCACCGGAGGTCGCCCATACACTTCACACTTATATTTGCCTTGCCTTTAGCTAAGGCTTCTTTATTCAGGACGTCTCATTACGCTCCGGCTTCACCGGAGGTCGCCATACACTTCACACTTATATTTGCCTTGCCTTTAGCTAAGGCTGGTGTTTATATTTATTTTAAGGGCATGTCACTGCTTCCCCGACCCTCGGAGGTCGGCTGATTGCTTTAAGTTATTTATCCTTATGTCATTAACAGACGTTAGGTAAATTACAAATATACAAACAATTGAATATTAAAGTGCCAACAATGGTATGGGGCGGTATCATTTTAAAAGTAATATTCGGTTGTTAGTTCAATGCAATATTGGTGCTTAGGGAATTTAGTGAGTGCCGGAACTCTAGAATAATAGGGTTTTTTATCCCCTTATCAGAGTTTCAAGAAACACCAGACTCATGTCTCCTTTCTTTTACAGAAGGCCCGTTGTACTGCCGAAGGATGCCCTGCCTCGTTCAACGACCCCGTTGGGCATGACCTCTGCCGGTCTCGTGCGCACTGCTCCATTCCCTTTATCCAGGAACCGGGACAGGCCCAGTACATGGTTTGGTTCCCGGATTTGTGCTCGCTCTGTTACGAGCTGTCGTCAATTCTACTGAGCGATGAAATTTGAAAATATAAAAGTCCAAGAATTTTTTCTTCCTTATTACAATAGGTCTTAGCTCTCTGGCTGTTTAGATAGTCTGGTTTAAAGGTCGCTCATGAATGGCAGAGGCAAGGGACAGTGACATTGCCCTAGGAATCGGGACAATGGCCTAGAGACTGACCATATATTATATGATCAGCACCCAAGCCTCCTCTCCACCCAAGCTAGGACCAGGGAGGGCCAGGAAGTGGCTGCTGATGACTCAGCAGATAGACCTATAGGCTCCCCCAAACCCCCCAAACTTAGCTCACAAGGATGGTAAGGTTGCAGACACTAATGGCACTAACGAGTCTGAGCGGGTCTCGAACCCCCCGACTGGCAAACACCAGGCAGAGACGTTACCAATCAGGCCACAGCACTTTTAGTCTGTAACTTTAGTTTTGAGTACAGATTATCCCATTCATGCTTTCTTTTGGTTTTCTTTTTAATATTTCACGAATTTCATAAGTTGTGTTGTGATAGGCGACAGTTTTTTATCCCTTTTTCTCTCTTTCCATATGGGGAAAACTATAAGGATGTTTTTTCTTACCATAAATACACGTAACATAGTTTCTGTTATCATCATCAGTGTCATACAGTGAGAGTACATGTTCACATGGAGCAAATTTTGATGATATTGTTCCATAGGAAGCCCACAAGTAGAAAATTGAAACCTTTTGAATTGTAACTTATTAGAAAACTACAGATAGGAAGGTAAACAGATCATCTTGTGGCAATATGGACTCTTGAACAGTTGGTAAACTGGGTTAAATATATGGTGATTATAGTTTGAGGCCCTTGAAACAAGCAGTTGCGTCTTAAACTTATGAAGAGCTTCGGGTTCCACGTCTTAACGGAAATCTTGTACATACTTGTGGCGCATTTAGTAGAGGACCTTCGGTAATGGGCTGGTTTTTATCTTAATACTTTATTAGAATAAGAATGCAGATGGTCTTCAAGAAAAAAAGAACACTAATTCCTGTAAAGGCTCTTTAGGTGATATGGAAATTCTGTTTTGTAATACTGTATGTCTTTAGAGAGTGTGGAAGTGGTTATATCCCAATGCAGGTCAGTATTATAATGTGATATTATACATACATATACCAAAGCACTTCCCCCAATTTTGGGGGGTAGCCGACATCAAACAAGTGAAACAGAAAAGGGGACCTCTCCTCTCTACGTTCCTCCCATCCTGACAAGGGACTCAATCTAGTTCGGCTGGTACTGATATTATAACAAAAGGAATCCCACTTCGCACAGCTGTTTGTTAATGAAACGCCAGCTCAGTTTTCGTAGTTGTCAGAGGAAAGAATGCCAGAATTGCTTTTTAAATTGTTTATAGAAGGAACATCAGAATTGACCCATTGCTCATAGAATGTATTACAAAAGGATCACTGTTATTTGGCTTATACCAACACACTGTCCTTTGTTGACCAGATATTCAGTTAAAAGGGAACAGAAAATGAACATTCGAAGGAAATGTGTCTCCCTCAAACCATGAGATTTACGTATTGAGATGTCCTAGGGGATCCCTGATACATAGGGATAGAAGATCCATTGTCCGTTTGTAACTCCCTGATTGCTACATGAACTTTTCTAGACGTTGCATCCTGGTCGGTAGAAATTCAGTGTTGGATACCTTTGGAATTAGCAAGTATCAAGTAGGAATACAGAGGAAACCATTGATGAGATTACAGTTGTGCATGTTTAACTTGTTGGGCAATCATATTGCAGGGGATATTTTGATTCACTGATACTCAATTACATCTTCAAGAAAACAGTTAGAAAAAGAGTGGCAGGTTTTGATACAGTTAACCACAACAACTGTTTCCCTACCCTTAGGAATAGTAAATGATAGATGACGGTGTGAGGAGCAAGGATTCACCTTATTCCAAAATCTATTAATGAAATTTGATGGATCTTCATGCATGAATATGACAATCCTTCTTGAGGTGCTTATGTCACTGGGGATATGAAGATGCAGGGTTTAATTGCTACAACCTCGGTTTTCCTTGAGAGTGTTGGTTACATTTTGTCATTGGTCATATGAGGTCAAGGTAACAGAAGATTGCAGAAGGGATGTCATTGTGGACATTTTTTCAAAACCTTTCAGTAGTCGTACCTCTGGAATATTTGTCATTGGAAGCTAGGTGAACAGATATTCGCCACACTACCAGGATGGTCCCGTGAGTGCATAATGGTGTTTGGAATTAGGGTGGATCATAACTAGAAAGCCCACAGAAATAACCATGAATTCATAAGTGCAAGGGGTGGGCGGAAGTTCTCCACGATATGAACTCGAGGAAACTGGAATGCTAGCTTCCTCTTTGAGGAATCAGTTGTAGTTGTGGGCAATAAATAGAATATTAAGTCATTTTGTAAGGTATTAATGAAGATTTGTGTTAGGTAAATACAACATAGTTTCCCATATCTTCAGTAGTGATAGACAAGGCCTCCCTCCAAGTGATCGCTTCACCAAAGTCCATACATTTCAAAATTGTAAAGGTCTTGTTAGATCTCGTCATGAGAGTCATTATACGGAAGCCTCTGGTATTATGCTCGCTCTTATGAACCCTGCAGAATAGAGCAAGTTTCCCTCTTTCTTTAACCTGTTTACCCCCAGGCTATTTGGGAATTTCCAACCCTTAACCCCCAGGGAGTTATATTTTTTCAAGCACATTTTGCAGTATATATTTTTTAAATTGCTCTAACAGCCTTAATTTTCGTCATAGAGAGGTCAGGTTGGTCTCATTCTCTTGGAAAATGCCTGAAGTTTCTCAAAAAATTGACAAAAATTTGCAAAAAAAATTTAAACAGCAGTTTTTTGCAAGGACGTACCGGTACGTCCATGGGGGTAAAGGGATGAGTTTTGTGAAACGTACCAGTACGTCCTTTGGGCGTAAAAGGGTTAAAAGTTTTAAGTCTGTTATGTCTCCGTTCACTCACAATTAATAACAGCTACAAATCGCGAATGCACAGACTGCGATAGATCCAGCACCCACTGCTATTGGTAAATCGAAGCAACTGGGGTGCGTACGCTAAGATGTATCCAACAGCATGCATAAAGCCCCAGGAGCCAGCCAGACCAAACCTATTCTGACTTCGAAAATAAACGGGCCGATGAGGAAAAAACAATAGTTTTCTAACAATGACATAACCAACATACGAGTAGATAAGGGTGCGAATGAGCAACCCTAACATCGTCGTTGCAACGTTTCGCTACCAAAAAGTTGTTGATTGAATTTTCCTGTCTATATTTCCGATAGGGAACTCCCACAGGGATTCATTCTCCTCAGTTGGATCCACTTCAGATTGGTACCTCTGCAACTCTTCAATATTTGAAGTGCTTATTCAGGCCTTGGTTATACTTATCCCCATTTATTTTGTCATTTATTGGCTGGGAAATTCTGTCATGTGGATTCATTTCTAAATGCGTATAAAGAAAATATTGTGTTGTATACTATGAAACACTGATTTATTACCAAGGTGTAACTCTTGTGGTCCGCATTTAATTTATACCTTTAGGATTTGAATCTAGATTATGGTTATCGTATCCATGATACAAAAGGGCGTAATGTATTTCATAGTACAGTACCGTGCTTATTCCCTTTTGAATGGAGAGAGTAGTGCTTATTCCAGAATATTAGGATTTTCAGTTATTATTATTCTGGACTTTGCAATGGCTTACATGATAGATTTCATATGAAATAAAGATGAATTGGCAGACAAGTTAAACTTTGAATAATTGAATGACCTGTTTTTATAAAGATTGATGCATTCAAAAGTCCAGAATTATGTAAATAGACTCAGAATTATTAAGGTATTATTGAAAATATGCAAGTTTAGTAATGTATATTGCTTTTAAATGTATGAAAAAGTCCACTTGTTGAATGGAATTTGAAATATATATAAAATGCTTATTTTAAAATTTCTCCATATGTGTATTATTTTAGAACATTCTCAAAAGCACAACTAGAATATGTTCTTTTATTTTCCAGATTATCGACGTGCATAGGAAGTTGAAGACCAACATCACCGAAGATTAATCTTTCAAGAGACAATAGAGACTGTGCTGCTACATGACCAGTTCTGCATTCTTTCCCACTTCTGTGTGGGGTCGATGTTTCTGGCCAGCGTTCTCCATCTACCCCTTTGATCGAAGGTCATCCTACATAAATCTTTTATATCAATTCACTGTGCACATGAGTATTGCATGATGGCCCGAACGTTTGGTAATTCAATGGTAATTCTCAAGTTATTTTGAGAAAATAAGTTCTTACTTGCATGGAAGTTGTCCGTATTCTGCTCAATAACCGAGTGGTTATATTGCCCGAAATATGATTGATTATAGGTATTCATTTATTCATTATTGATTGGTTTGTCCTTTCCTAGGATCCAGGTCTTTCAACCTAAAGTGTTCTGTTACTATCTCTTTAGTAATTTCATTGTATTCAAGGCTTATTTGGAGAAGGATCCTTTTGAGATTTTAAAAATGGCTTCCCCAGGTCCGTTTAGCTTTTTACTTTTACTATTTCCTGAGCCCTACACAGATACGTACTCGTCGACTTATGACTGTGACTACAACTAGTATGTCTGGCAACGTTGTTACGACATTGGTGAAAACGTGAAATTCAGAGCTTTAAATCGCCAAATAGAGTGTGATGTTAAGAAGCACAAGCCAAAACACTTGAAATTTAGCATTTGAAAATGGCAGAAAATAATGTACAGTATTAAAAATTGGCAAAAAACACAAATCAAGATGTAAAATGTTGAGTTCCAAATGGCCAAATAAAACATGAATCAAGGTGTAAAATGTTGAGTTCCAAATGGCCAAATAAAACACGAATCAAAACGTAAAACTTTGAGTTCCAAATGGCCAAATAAAACACGAATCAAGACGTAAAATTTTGAGTTGCAAATGGCCAAATAAAACACGAATCAAACCGTAAAATTTTGAGTTCCAAATGTCCAAATAAAACACGAATCAAGCCGTAAAATTTTGAGTTCCAAATGGCCAAATAAAACATGAATCAAGCCGTAAAACGTTGAGTTCCAAATGGCCAAATAAAACACGAATCAAGACGTAAAAGTTTGAGTTCCAATTGCCAGATACAGCGCAGTGTTCAAAAAGTCCAAGACAAAATACTGTACAGCACCGTATTAAAAATTGTGAAATTTAGTAATACTGCATAAGTTAGGAAATTATGTAAACGATACTCTGTTAATTATAGGTGAGCATTATCTGGATACCGTCATCGCCTTGAGATCAGCGGGACGGCAAAAACCAAAATGAAAGCAATTGGTAATTGATGTTGTTAAAATACACCTTAAGAGAAGGTTCTCAACTTAAACTTTTGGCGATACAAACTCTAAACCAATTGAAATCATAAATCTCGGGTATTGTATCAAAAGTTCTTCATGAAATACATTATTAAAATATTGTTTTTTGGGCTCAACCCGTGTCGCTCCGTGAAATGCTCCTTGAAGCACCATTTCAAAGGTATAAATACTGCTAAATATACCAGAGAAAAAAGTTGCATGGAATGCCAGGAATATACCCTGCTCGCTCACCCCTAAAGGGTGTCGGTATCAAAACTGGGGCGAGTGATACCACTACCAGAGGTCCCTTTCCAATTAGACTTCTCCCTCCTCAAAATACCCTGTTGCTACGAGGTGTCGTTCACTGCAGCTACTGCCCCCCCCCCCCCCCCCCCCCCCCCCACCACCACCTCCACTACCTATACTTCTCTCATCATTCCTCGTTAGCACCCGTGAACGTTCGGACGTGTTCAAGTGGGACTATTTGTCAAGTTTTGCAGCTGAAAATCGTAGGCATTTCAGTTCGATGAAAATTTCACAAAATTAGACTTATAAACAGGTTCTTGGAAATTATTAAGTTTGTGAGTCGAGGACTTTCTGTAGTAAAAAAGTATAAAAATTATTAAATGAAGATCAGTTAACCCTTTTACCCCCAAAGGACGTACTGGTACGTTTCACAAAACTCATCCCTTTACCCCCATGGACGTACTGGTACGTCCTTGCAAAAAACTGATATTTACATTTTTTTTTGCATATTTTTTATAACTTTATGAGAAACTTCAGGCATTTTCCAAAAGAATGAGACCAACCTGACCTCTCTATGACAAAAATTAAGGCTGTTAGAGCAATTTAAAAATATATATAGCAAAATGGGCTTGAAAAAAAAAAACCCTTTGGGTTAAGGGTTGGAAAGTTCCAAATAGCCTGGGGTAAAAGGGTTAACATTGAAATCCAGGATTATTTTAGACATCTTTCAGTACATATACGTTATGTTCTCGACCAAAACTAGAGACCGGTTGACAAAATCGAATGACGTGTTTTAACCGCAGCCTTTGATCAAACGTAGATTTAAGCAAAGTATGAGTTTATTTTGAATGTAGCATTTAATAGATACTTTGCGAGGAAAAAAGATTTCTGTTCCTTCTGCTTTATATACTATATGTATTGTAAGGCACCTCTGAGAGAGAGAGAGAGAGAGAGAGATACATTTTATCTCTCTCTCTCTCTCCCTCTCTCTCTCTCTCTCTCTCTCTCTCTCTCTCTCTCTCTCTCTCTCTCTCTCTCTCTCTCAGAGGTGCCCTATGTGTCATATAATAACTTCTAATAGTAGTTATAAAGGAACTATATGAAAACTAGGGAATGCTATAACATATTGATGCTAAAGTAATATTCATTATGAAGATATTTTGAATACGTTAAGATATTATATATACAATACTCTGTTATCCGTATGTGCGCATTTTTAAGAATGCGATAATGTTGTCTGCTAAAACTGGAAATCAGCTGACGAAATCGCAGTGCTGTATTTTAAACCTTAGTCTATAATAACTACAAACAAACTGTATTATTATTATTATCATCATTACTAGCTAAGCTACAATCCTAGTTGGAAAAGCACGAAGCTATAACCAAGGCACTTCCCCCAATTTTGGGGGGTAGCCTACATCAACAAATGAAACAAAACAAAAAAGGGGACCTCTACTCTCTACGTTCCTCCCAGCCTAACAAGGGACTCAACCGAGTTCAGCTTGTACTGCTAGGGTGCCACAGCCCACCCTCCTACATTATCCACCACTGATGAAGCTTCATAATGCTTAATCCCCTACTGCTGCTACCTCCGCGGTCATCTAAGGCATTGGAAGAAGCAGCAGGAACTGTAATAACATTGAAAAATAGATCTTTCATAAATAAACTATAAAAGAAGTTATAAGCTCAAGGAAAAATAGCTTAGAAAGGAAATAGATAAACTACAAGAGAAGTAATGAACAATTGAAATTAAATATTTTAAGAGCAGTAACAACATTGAAAAATATATCTTTCATGAATAAACTATAAAAAGAGACTTATGTCAGCCTGTTCAACAAGAAAACCTTCCTTGCAAGTTTGAACTTTTTGAAGTTCCACCGATTCGAGAACAGTACCCGATTAGGAAGATCATTCCACAACATGGTCACAGCTGGAATAAAACTTTGACAACACTGTGGATATTGAGCCTTATGATGGAGAAGGCATCACGATTAGAATTAACTTCATATCTAGTAGTATGAACAGGATGGTACTGTCAGGAAGATCTGAATGCAAAGGATGGTCAGAATTATGAAAAATCCTATGCAACGATGGTGCCAGAGATTAATATATAGATAAGAAAAAAAGAATTTGATAGACCGTAAGTTCCTGTCCATTAAGTTAAGCTGAGATTCAGCACCTGAAGACCAGATAGGAAAACAATACTTGAAAAATTTAAAATGAAAGAATTAAAACACGTTTCAGAATAGATTGATCACCGAAAATCTTGAAAGACTTCCTCAGTAAGCTAATTTTTTGTGTAACTGAAGAAGAGACTGACCTGTGACGGGCCAAGAGAAGGTTGTGCGTTGACGGACCATCAAATTGGTCACTCCGGGGTCACCACATGTACCAACCGCGTGTCACACGATTGTACATAGTTCATTTAGTGTGAAGGGAGAGCGAAGATACAAGCACAAAATGAACTATGTACGATCGTGTGACACGCAGTTGGTACAGACCTAATGTGTTTCTCAGATGTAAATTTGCCATTAAGAATCACCTAAAAGTTTAAGTCTTACAGAGTTGAGAAACTCATTAACAGTGCTGAGATCCAGATGTTGAGGAGCTACTGTCCTAGACCTACTTACAATCATACTTTGAGTTTTGTTACGGTTCAACTTCATGTCCCATAATTTGCACCATGAACTAATTTTGGCTATAAGTATTAAGGGATTATTATTATTATTATTATTTGCTAAGCTACAACCCTAGCTGGAAAAGCAAAATGCTATAAGCCCAGGGGCCCCAACAGGGAAAATAGCCCAGTAAGGAAAGGAAAGAAGGAAAAATAAAATATTTTAAGAGTAACATTAAAATAAATATTTCCTATATAAACTATGAAAACTTTAACAAAACAAGAGGAAGAGAAATTAAATAGAATAGTGTGCCTGATTGTACCCTCAAGCAAGAGAACTCTAACCCAAGACAGTGGAAGACCATGGTACAGAGGCTATGGCACTACCCAAGACTAGAGAACAATGGTTTGATTTTGGAGTGTCCTTCTCCTAGAAGAGCTGCTTACCATAACTAAAGAGTCTCTTCTACCCTTACTAAGAGGAATGTAGCCACAGAACAAATACAGTGCAGTAGTTAACCCCTTGAGCGTAGAAGAATTGTTTAGTAACCTCAGTGTTGTCAGGTGTGTGAGGACAGAGGAGAATCTGTTAAGAATAGGCCAGACTATTCGGCGTATGTGTAGGCAAAGAGAAAGAACCGTAACCAAAGAGAAGGATCCAACGTAGTACTGTCTGGCCAGTCAAAGGACCCCATAACTCTCTGGCGGTAGTATTTCTACATTCTTGAGATGGAATTGATACAAAGAGAGTAGCATCAACTGCATATGCAATGAGCTTGTTTTCTAGGCCAAACATGTCATGTGTATATAGTCTGAAAAGTTATGGACCAAGAACACTACCCTGAGGAACACCAGATATTACATTCCTATAGTGTACTTGCGATGGTGTCCATCAACAAAAAACTTTGCTATCTATTACTTAAAGATTCAATAATGGTGCTAAGGAAAGACCCACCGTCTCCCAACTGTTTGAATTTGAAAACAAGGGCTTCATGATTAATACAGCCAAAGGCAGCATTAGAATCAAGGCCAATCATATGAACGTCCGGACCACAATCAAGACATTTCTTCACAGCATTGTGGATTGTAAGAAGGGCATCACATACTCCAAGACTTATACGGAAGCCAAATAGCAAACTAGGGAACAGATGATTACCTTCAACAAACCTTTTTGTGTTTTACCAAAAAACGTCCAAGATCTTCAGATAATATGGGAGTTATGGAAATTGGTCAGTAATCAGTGGTCTTGAGCTACCACAAACACATTTACATACTGTAATGGTATACCATTACAAATTCTCCAACAAGTGTTGAAAGAAAGAACATCTTGCTAACTTGCAGAAAATGATAAATGAATTAGGAGCTAAGAAATCTGCATTCATTATAAAAAAAACAAAAGGAAAATATCATTTAGGCTTACACCTCCAAAGCATCAAGGAGGACCATCAAAAGAGCTTTAATTTTACAAGACTGAAAAGTTAAACTAGTTAGTTTAGCCTCTGGAAAATAAGAATGAGGAAAATCAAGTTTCAAATTACAATGCTTACTGTCTAACACGTCAGTCAAAGGGTTGACTTTTCCTTTGGAGAGTGAGTAACAGCCATCTGGTTTAAGTAAAGGAGGAATTGCTACGTCTACACCAAATATTGCAGATTTAAGGGTACCCCACCACTCATGTTCCTAGGTTATACAGGAAAGTATTTCTTTTAGGGCTAAATTGTATTCCTTTTCAGTTGAAGCATAAACTCTCTGAGGAAAAGCTCTAAAGTTAGTATAGTTATTCCAAGTCAAATCTGATCTGTTACCTTTCTAAAGATGATAGGCCTCCTGCTTCTCCAAATAAGCACGCCGACAATCATCATTGAACTAAATAGATAATGTAGTAAAAACTGCTGGCTATCATCTTAGAAAAATTGCTTTTATAAAGAAGTACCTGGATGAACTTTCTGTAAGGAAACTAGTGAAACTGTGTTATTACCAGGATTGACTAATGTAACTTGATTTACTACAATTTACCAAAAGTGCAACTTAAGAAATTACAAAACATAATAAGTAGAGGAGGAAAACGGATAAAAAGTGCCCCACCCCGAGAAAGGATCACTCCTACACTAATTGATTTACACGGACTGCCGATTAAAGCAGGAATTGAGTTTAAGATATGTATAATAAACCCACCAAGTTATCAGAACCAGACATCCTAAATATCAAAGAGAATTTCTATATATTGTGCAGCCAACAAATCGTGTTAACGGGAGAAAAGTTACTGATGGTTTTAAATTATTGGAGTATCTACTAGAGGCTCTAGAGGCTTTAAATATGCAGCCCTGAGACTATACGGTAAGCTTCCACTAGACATCCGAAAGACTGAGGATATTAGGGCTTTGAGAGGAAACTGAAGACTTTCCTTTTCTCTCTAAGTGCTTCGATAGTATGGATTTGACAATAAGCGAGCAATATTTGGTGTGAAATGCTGAATGCCTTGGAATGCACGTGATAAAATGACCGTATAGGTCCTGTAGAGAGTAGGGTTCCCCTGCTGTATAGGACCAGAAAAGCAGCCCTTGAAGTAAAGTAAAGTGACCAGGGTTTGTCTTTTACACGAAAAGGGATATGCCTATCAATTATGTTGACCAGATAGTCATTCAAAAGAACAGCAGGCTCAGCATTGTTATGCAACTGTGACCAATTCAAGTTAGGAATAATAAATGCCATTCCAGTCTGCTTGAGATTTTATATCAATCTTACATGAATATGATACATCAGAGATAGGCTGATCAGTCTTTACTACTAGTAAATTAAGGCATGATCAGATGTCCCAACTGGAGAACCAACCATACTTGGTATAACGTCAAGGGAGTCAGTGTATACTAGGTTCAAGTAGTTATCAGACCTATGAATAGCTTTACTTATGGTTTTCCAACAGCCTGATTCAGAGGCAAAGTCCAATGCTCTAAAGCCATGGTGATCAGTAGGAGAAACATGATTTGACCACTCCCTATGGTGAGCATTGAAAGTACCAACAAAAGCAACATAGGCATTTTTATTATCTTTATCTTAGCCATAAGGGTAAGAAAAGACAATTGAAGATAGAATCATTTACTTGGATTCTGGTAGATTAACACAAGTAAAAGTTGTTATGCCTGCCACAAACTTTCATTACTTGAATATCATGACAATCACACTCGTAGCAGGATTTACGTGAAGCAGGGTACTCAGTCCTAGTATACACTTCCATTTCCCTTGCCCTAGGAATGGCATCCCGTTTCAAAATTATTGGCTTCTTAAAACCAGTTATAAGGAGCTCAGATGGGTGCTTCATTTGAGAAAGTTTATGAGCATAAAAGAATATCATACTGTGTGGATGCAACTGTAAGGTCTTGAATATTGGCTTGCTGAGGTTTTGAATATTGGCATGCAGACCACGAATATTGCAATGCAATAGACGACACTGGAAAAGTCTAAGATGTATTGGTCCTGGATTTTGCTCAATGTCTCCAGACAGGTAAAAATTAAAAGCAATTAAAATGATTCATCATACATAAAAACTAAATAATGATAACAAAGACAATATGTACTGAAATATAAGTAAAGTGATTGATATCATCCATAGAGTTGAGATAAAAAGTTGGGTAAAATAGGTCAACATGGCAGAGCCAAGACACCACGCAAGGCTAATTACCCTCCAGCATAGGCACTTCAGCTGAAGGGAGGACACTAAGGATGGTTTTGAAAATTAATATTTGTGAGGAAGATAAAGAAACAGATGAGGCAAAGACAACCTCTTGATAGTTTATCAAAAGGCTGTCTTTGCCTCATCCGTGACTCTAATATTAAGCCTACCCAACACAACATTTCAAAGAAAACAAGAGGAAGAGGAAGCATAGAATAGTGTGCCTGAGCATACCCTTAAAGAGGAAAACTATCCCAAGACAGTGGAAGCTATGGTCAAGAGTCTTTTCTTCCCTTTCTAAGAGGAAAGTAGCCACTGAACAATGACAGTGCAGTAGTTGACCCCTTGAGTGAAGACGTATAGTTTGGTAATCACAATTTCAGATGTATAAGGAGAGAAGAGAGTGTGGAAAGAATAGGCCAGGCTATTCGTTGTCTGTGTAAGCAAAGAAAAAATGAGCCATGACCAGAGAGAGGGATTTAATGTCGTACTGTCTGGCCAGTCAGAGGACCCAATAACTCTTCATTGGTAGTATCCGTGATTTGCTAGAACATATTTGTAATGATGTAATATTCATTATGGAGATTTTTAAATAAGTTTAGGAATTATATAAATGTTACTCTTTATTATTCGTATTTGCGCATATCCTCGATACAGCAGTATAGCTTGAGATCGTTGATCACAGCCAATAGTAAAAAAGTCAGTAGTTGTTGATTGCTAAAATGCTACCAAAATTGAAAAAAAGAAAAAAAGACTTTGATAAAGAACAATTAACATTTTAAAAATCATGATTTTTAAGAATGTGACAATGTTCTTGGCTAAAACTAGAGATTAGCTGACGAAATTGAAAGACATGTTTTAAGCCCAGCCTATGATCGAACAAAGATTTATGCAAAGTACAAGTTTTATTTTATGTGTAGTATTTAATAGATACTTAAGGAAAAAAAGATATATATATATATATATATATATATATAGAGAGAGAGAGAGAGAGAGAGACTTTTTGTCATTGGTATGTACCTATGTTCTCAATACATTATTGTTGGCTTGAGATCAGCTGATCATAACCATAGTGGATTTATGGAGTCTAAATTTATTTTATGTCATATAATTGACAATTTTTTTTTCTGGGCTCGAACCTGTGCCGCCCAGTGAATAAGCTCCATTTAAGCACTTATTCTTAGGTAATTTACTGCTAAATATACCAGAGAAAAAATGTAAAGGAGTGCTAGGTTAACTAGCTCGCTCACCTATTGGTGTCGGTATAAAATTGGGCGTATAATCCAGAGGTCCCGCACTATTTAGATTAATCCACGACAGAGAACCCCAATAGAGGAGAGCCGTTCAACCTCACTCGGTACTACTACAATGCATCTGCTCAGAACCCAACTCCGTTTAGCACGACTTGTGCAGTAACCCGCATTTTTCTAGTGCTCTCGATTTTTGGATATTTTCTAGTGAATTATGGCTTCTTCGTCGGTTTCCCAGGAGACACCGTCTAAGTTAAGTACCAAGCTGGGTTTTACTGTGTTTTGAGCAACCTAGATCGTTTAATATTTATATTATAGGAGTTTATTCTCTTCGTTCATACCGATCTTGCTTGATTTCACTACAGTTGGTACTCCTGTTTTTGAGAGCTTTTAATTTTCACTTGCGGTGTTACTATGTGTATTATTTTTATTATCAAATATTTGTTATTGTGAATATTCATTATTTAGCGTTTAGAATCCTCGTGGTTCAATTTTTGGGCCGATATCATTTACGTATCGCTATGGCTGCCGACCGTGCTAAGGCGGCAATGTTATTTTAGCCATCAGGTGTGTCTTTTGTGATTTAATTATTTATGTTGCATGCCTTGCCCAAAAATTTTCTGTGTTTATTCATATATTTAACGCTATTATTAATTTTATAATGAATATTTGTGCCATTACTCCGTTTGATCTGTCTGATTGGGGATCGTCAGTTGGTAGCCCTGCTGCCTCGTATCACGTGATCCTCCCCCACGCTCCCCCTCTAGCTAGGTGGGAGGCTAGGCTTCTCCCCCCTCCACTAAGGGACCGTTGCCTTCCCTCCTTTCAGAGGGGGTAGTTAAGTGTTTATGGACTTTGTCCTCCGGGTGGCCCGGCGGTTTAGTCTCTGTCTAGTCTGGTTGGCCACCGGTCAACAGAGTTGGATCCCGGTGCACCCTATTTTATATTCACTTTTCATTCTGGGTTATGTTATACGAAACCCTCCGGGTTCGATTGGCAGTTCTTAGTTACAGTTCCGCCCCCCTATTATTTTATAACATTTCCTATGATGATTATATATGACAGATCACTACCCCGGAGTCTCTAAAGGAATTGGTATTGAATATACCTTTATTTCCCGGCCCGGGGTCTACCCCACCCCGGGAAATCAGACACTATGTGTCTTAATTCCTTGTTATTGCATCCTTTTTTATGCTCCCGGCTTGACCGGAATGGATGGCTATACTTTAGTTTCAAGTTAGACTTATGTTTAGGCCCGGGACCCCCGGTCCCGCCCCTATGTAAGAATATTACAGTTAGCTCTAACCTTGCGTTAGACCTATGTTAGGCCCGGGTCCTCCGGACCCGCCCCTATAAAAAAAAAAAAAAAAAAAAAAAAAAAAAAAAAAAAAATTTATTTTATTTTTTACAGTCTAATCTTGTGTTAGACCTATGTTAGGCCCGGGTCCTCCGGACCCGCCCCTACTTAAAAGAATAGTACAGTTAAGCTCTTTTCTTGTGTTAGACCTATGTTAGGCCACTTAAAGAATAGTACAGTTAAGCTCTAATCTTGTGTTAGACCTATGTTAGGCCCGGGTCCTCCAGACCCGCCCCTAATTAAGAGAATTACAGTTTCTCATATACTATTCTTTTTACAGATGGTGCATTGTCTGACGCCGGCCTGTGCAGCTGTTCTGCACCAGCCTTGTGGCCACTCCGTCTGCCGATCTCACGCCCCTTGTGGGGTTCAACTGGAAGACGTTGTGGTATGGCACCCGGATAACTGTGTGATTTGCTTCGACCTCATCACTACCCTTGGATCTGACTCGGTGAGTCCCGTTGGCTATATTGCCTTCTTATTTTATTTACTATTAGTAAGATATCTATGGTCTTGAAGGACCATTGGGAGTCTCCCTTTTATAATTCCCCCTATTATTTCAGGCATCCCCGGAGCAAAAGTCTGCGGCTCGGGCCACACTGAAGGTGTGGATTGGTGGGTTTGCCCGGAATGTAAAGTCTAAGCGGCCGTACGTCCTATCTGAGGACTACTGCACCATGGTTTACCCCAACGCCAAGTCTTCAGCTGCTGTGGCTAGGCATGTGGCAGCTCCCATCATTGCCCACATTGATGCCACTATAACGGGTCTCATCGACCCAGAGCAAGATCCATCGGACGCCCCCGGAGGTCTGGAGGACAATGTTGCCTCCATGAACCTGGACGTCGAACCAATGTTGCTAGACGAGCCGGATACAGGTAGGGTGGTAAGTGAGGCAGGTGTGTCCGGCGCTGAGATTCCTATCCTCAGCCCCGCTCTTTCTTCTTCTTCTGATCGCTCTTCCTTTCTTGGATTTTCTGGGGACCGTGATTCGTCTCAACGTTCATACCCGGTTCCCCCTAAGGATAAGTCTACTTCAAGGACCTTACCCAAAGCTCGCAAGCCTCACAAGACTTCTCATGGCTCTAAACATGGTACGAACCCGTCTTCAAAGACCTCTGGTTCCTCCTCTAAGTCTCACGACCCGGGAGTTCCTTCCGCCCCTCCTGCTGCTAGCCCGGGCCTTTCCGAATCAGCTATGCTTCGCATCGTGTCGGAGATGCAGGAAAAGTTGGTTTCGGAGATGCAGTCGAGGATGGACACGATGTTCTCTAACTTCGGTCAGAGAATTGGGGCTTTAGAGCAAGGAGCTCCGGAGAGAGTCCAAAGCTCTCTCATACCGGATGCCTCTAAGCTCCCGCCGTTTGCCAAGAACAACCCCTGGCGGATGGCTCTTCATTCCCCGTTCTCAGACGGAATGTTGACTCTGGAGGGCCTTGGCACTCGTCCTCTAGAGGACTTTGAATTCTTTCCTCCGGGTCTGGCATTTCCATTTCATGGTTATGCCAGACTTACCGAGGAAGCTTTAGTCCGATTAGACAAGGTCCCCAAAGAGACGGTCATCTTCCCGAAGGAGCAAGCCCAATCTGTTTGGGCCAGATTTTTGAATGACATCGGCTGCACTAACACCATGCTGACGCCTCATAAAAGCTCCTTTACGATGTTCTTAATGGACAAGACCACCTTGACTCCATGCGTCAATAAGGTGGCAGAGCTTGCCTTTCAATATGCTCTGGAGGAGAAGCCCTTGCCTCCCATCCGAGAGGTGGATCCAATCTCCCTCCTTCTTCCCTCAGGTATTGAGTGTTGGGACAACGTCCATACCACCTTTACCTCCGGCAAGCTTGCAGCAGACTGTGCCTCAGTCTTGTTTAGTGAGAAGCTTCCCCGTCTCCCGGAATCTCTCATTAAACAGGAATATGATTCCCGCCTACGTGTGGGCCGTACTCTAAACCTGGCCACATCCACGGAGTCGATAGCCTTGACTTACAATACGGAGAGTATTTTTAAGTCTCTCAACAAGGCTACGTTACAGTCGTTATATTATGACTTGTATGACTTTGCTACTGCTAAACGCAGATGTCGCAAGCATGTTCTAGCTGAGGCGACGATTAGGCATGAACCTAATAAACTCATCCGGTCCTCCTGTTGGGGTTCAAATCTCTTCCCCGAGGATCTCGTAGAGGAAGTCTTGGCGAAGGCCACTAGGGTTAATCAGAGCCTTAAAGCCCGTTGGGGTTTGACCCCTAAACGCAAGTATGACCCCGCAAATTATCAAGCCCGGGGTAGGAAGAAGCTTAGACCATATACCTCCACCCAGTTCAGGCAACAACAGAGTGCTTCATCCAACTTCCGGCTGCCTCTTCCTCCATCTTCTGTTGCCCCTGCACAGCCCTCCACCTCTCGGGCTCCTTCGGATGACTATGTCACCGTTCTGCTACCTAAGAGCCAGCTTTCTGGTGCCTCCGCCACTTCCCCTGCCTTTAACCAGTCCTACGAGGCTCATAGCTCTTCCCAGAGTTATGGTAGAGGTAGAGGCTACCACCGTGGCTCTAACCAGAACAAAGGCAGGGGAAGAGCCTTTCGCAGAGGAAAGAACTTCCGAGGCGGACGTGGAGGCAACTCCTCAAACCAATACTGAGGTGCAGCAGGTAGGGGGGAGGCTCTATGCCTTCCGCAACAAATGGAGGTTCAGTCCCTGGGCGTTCAGTATCATCTCCAAGGGACTAGGGTGGAGTTGGATTCAAGGACCTCCTCCTCCTCCTCCGAACAAATTTCGTCAACATTCCACCCCGGACCTGGTCGAATTTGTCCAGGATCTTTTACAAAAGAATGCCATACAAGAAACGAAACATCTGAAGTTTCAAGGTCGGCTGTTCAGTGTCCCGAAGAAGGATTCAGACAAGAGAAGAGTGATTCTAGATCTATCCCTTCTCAACTTGTCCATTCAATGCGACAAGTTTCGAATGCTTACCGTCTCGCAGGTGCGGACCTTACTTCCCCGTGGGGCCGTCACCACCTCTATCGATCTTACAGACGCCTACTATCACGTCCCGATAGCGAGACACTTCCGTCCGTACCTAGGCTTTCGCTTAGGGGACAAAAGTTACTCCTTCAAGGTGATGCCTTTCGGGCTCAACATTGCCCCAAGGATCTTCACAAAGCTAGCAGAAGTCGCTGTTCAGGAACTCAGGAATCAAGGGATTCAAGTAGTAGCCTATCTGGACGACTGGCTCATTTGGTCAGACACCTCCCAAAATTGCCTAAAAGCCACTCACAAAGTCATCCATTATCTTCAATCTCTAGGCTTCCAGATCAACTTCAAGAAGTCCCGTCTTCTTCCAAAATCGAAGTTCCAATGGCTCGGCCTGCAATGGGATCTTATATCTCATACTCTGTGTCTTCCCAGACCCAAGAGGTTAGAGATTGCAAGGAACACCAAACGCTTTCTCAAAGACAAAGTAAGTTCCAGACGGCTTCAAGAGAAGATTCTGGGGTCCCTTCAGTTTGCCTCAGTGACGGATCTTCTTCTGAAGGCAAAATTGAAAGATATCAATCGTGTCTGGCGTTCGAGGGCGAACCGGAAGCTCCGGGACAGGAAAGTCCGCCTTCCTCCCATTCTACGGGAAAGACTTCTTCCTTGGACAAGAGCAAACAGTCTGTCAAAGTCAGTTCCCCTTCGATTTCCGCCCCCGGAATTAATCATTCACACAGACGCATCCCTATCAGGTTGGGGCGGCTATTCTCAGCTCAAGAAAGTTCAAGGTCTTTGGACTCCCTTGTTCCGCCATTTTCACATCAATGTGCTAGAGGCCATGGCAGTTCTTCTAACCCTGAAACGTCTCGCTCTTCCCAAGAAACAACACCTTCGTCTGGTCCTCGACAGCGAAGTGGTGGTCCGCTGCCTCAACAGAGGCGGGTCAAAGTCAGGGCCTCTGAACCATGTTCTAGTAGCCATATTCTCCCTAACAGCCTCGAACCGTTGGCATCTTTCAGCTGTCCACCTGGCGGGAGTCCGGAATGTAGTGGCAGACGCCCTGTCCCGGACCTCCCCTCTAGAATCGGAATGGTCACTCGATCTAAAGTCATTTCGGTGGATTCTCTCTCAGGTTCCCGGCCTCCAAGTGGACCTCTTCGCCACGGAATCCAACCACAAATTGAGAGTATATGTGGCTCCCAATCTAGACCCTCAGGCTTACGCCACAGACGCCATGTCACAGAATTGGGACAACTGGGAAAAGATTTATCTCTTTCCCCCGGTGAATCTTTTGCTGAAAGTTCTAGACAAACTGAGATCCTTCAAGGGACAAGTAGCCTTGGTCGCACCCAACTGGCCCAAGAGCAACTGGTATCCTCTCCTGCGGGAGTTGAGACTATACCCTCACCCGATACCCAATCCGGTTCTGTCTCAGATAGTACAAACACGCGTTGTGTACGCTTTCTCAAACATTCAGAGCGCCCTAACTTTATGGACTTTATGAAGTTTGCGGCTATGCATGGTGCCAATATTGATCCTCAAAACACCTTGTTCCTAGAATCAGATAAACGGGATTCCACCATCCGTCAGTATGACTCTGCAGTTAAAAAGTTGGCAAAATTTTTAATAGACTCAGACGTGAACTGTATGAACTTGAACCTTACAGTCACTTTCTTTAGATCTTTATTAGAATCAGGTCTGGCAGCCAATACTATCACCACTATTAAATCGGCTCTGAAAAAGATCTTCCTAGTGGGTTTTAACATAGACTTAACCGACTCTTTGTTAGCTTCAATTCCGAAAGCTTGTGCCAGACTGAAACCGGTTACTCGTCCTACCCCGGTGACCTGGTTCCTTAATGACGTACTCAAATTGGCTTCTGATACCATTAACAGTTCTTGTGATTACATGCCCCTTCTCAGGAAAACACTTTTCCTAGTGAGCTTGGCTTCCGGGGCAAGAATTTCTGAATTGGCAGCCTTGTCGAGAGACCCGGGTCATATTGACTTTCTGCCTTCAGGAGAGGTCCTTCTTTCTCCTAACAAATTCTTTTTGGCTAAGAATGAAGACCCTCAAAACAGATGGACCTCCTGGAAAATTGTTCCCCTCACGCAAGATCCGTCGCTGTGCCCTGTCACTACTCTTAGGTCTTATCTATCCCGGACCTCCTCTAACTCCTCGGGGCCTCTATTCGTTAGAGAACAAGGCGGTACCATTACTATTAAAGGGATCAGGCAACAAATTTTGTATTTTATTAAACAAGCTAACCCTGACTCTTTTCCTCTTGCACATGATATCAGGGCGGTTGCCACCTCGGTGAACTTCTTTCACCACATGAATTTTACAGACCTTTCCAGGTATACAGGGTGGAAATCACCGTCAGTGTTCAAGAAACACTACCTTAAACATTTGGAAGCCCTAAAATTTTCTACAGTAGCCGCAGGGAGCGTAGTTACTCCCGAGTAACTCACAGGTTAATGCCTTGACTCTTTATCTCTCCCTCTTACCTGCCTCATTTATACCCTATTGTATTCGTTGGTCTCGCACCTGAATACTGTTATTATATTTGTAAATTTTATGCTCCTGAGTATCTGTATATATTATCACTCACGGCATTATTATACCTACCTTATTGGATTTATGTTCATATTTAAGATACCCTTATAATTGTTTTTTGGTACTCATCTCTGATTAAAGCATCCTGTATTTCTCTTACGCTTATGTTTTTTCCTTTATTTTGCAAGTTTGGTGACATTTTTCTCTTGTATAGATTCACTGGGCGGCACAGGTTCGAGCCCAGAAAAGGGATTTTGACGTAGGAAAAATCTATTTCTGGGCGAAGGACCTGTGCCGCCCAGTGAACCCTCCCAGCTCCTCTCCCTTGGAGTCCCCAAACTTTGGGTGCTAAGGAGTTGGGTTCTGAGCGGATGCATTGTAGTAGTACCGAGTGAGGTTGAACGGCTCTCCTCTATTGGGGTTCTCTGTCGTGGATTAATCTAAATAGTGCGGGACCTCTGGATTATACGCCCAATTTTATACCGACACCAATAGGTGAGCGAGCTAGTTAACCTAGCACTCCTTTACATTTTTTCTCTGGTATATTTAGCAGTAAATTACCTAAGAATAAGTGCTTAAATGGAGCTTATTCACTGGGCGGCACAGGTCCTTCGCCCAGAAATAGATTTTTCCTACGTCAAAATCCCTTTTTTAAGGAAACAGATTTTTGTTGACAAACCATTTACCATAAGATGATTACAGTAACATGACACAGTATAACGTTACTTATGGTAATTTAACAAATATTGACTTACAAGCAGATTGGATTATGACCTGTTTGTTGGAACCAAACACTGTCATATGTCGACGAGTATCTGTACACTTTCATTAGATTTTTGTGTTCAAGACTTTGCTGAAGGAACATTATGAGATTTTACGAATGTCTTCCCAGGTCCATTTAGTTATTTTACTTGGTTATATACGCTTTCATTAGAGTTTGAGTTCAAGGCTTTGCTGAAGGACCGTTATAAGATTAAAAGCACCCCCAAAAATCAACCGAACTGTAGCCATCAGCTGCGTCCGAAGGAATGGGAAGCGGGAACGTATAGGGGCCACTCGAAGGTGATAGCAGGTGTAGCGGCTCCTTACTTATCCTTCCCCTTAGTAGATTAGACTGGGTAAGGTCTGTTTGGGGTGCAGATCTCTATGGTTATCGTGGATACGTCCCTGATTATACACGATATCTTCGGATAGTCGTTTCCTGGGGTCAGAACCCCGGGATACCTGACGGTAATTCTCTTGTAATATCAATCGCAGAAATATCATACTGTAGAAGTTGCCAGAAGGAACTTCCATCAGGACGACATGGCTCGAGCCCAAAGATAGATTTTTCCTACGTCAAAAGCCCTTAAAAAGTTCTGCAGTACCAATTAGCTCTTTTCTTTTAACATATCCTGAGCTGTAAACAGTACTTGTTATTCCCAATCAGTTACCTTAGAATGCTATTTTGTGTGGAGTATACTCATCTAATTAAACAATTTTAATTTCTAAGGCATACAGGTATTAGACTATTTTTCAATGAGCTCAGGGTCTATTTACTATCTAGTTTCACACCAATCTTGTTTTATCAGTAGTGAAATTTGGTTTTTTATAGAATAAGAAGAGGTAGATTTGGCTGAAAGTATTTCAGGTCATAAAACGGATTTTGATGTAGGAAAAATCTAATTTTGGGCTCAAGCCATGTCGTCCTGATGGAAGTTCCTTCGGGCAGCTTCCTACTGTATAATATTTCTGCGAGTGATATTGCAAGAGATTTACCGTCGGGTATCACGGGCTTCTAACCCCCCGAAACGACTATCCTAAGATATCGCGTATAATCAGGGACGTATCCGTAGATAACCATAGATATCTGCACCCCAAACAGACTTAACCTAGTCTAGGAATCTAAGGAGGAGGATAGGCGAGGACCCGTTACAAAGAATTGAATAAAGAAAAATGTAAGAGGAAAGGAATTCTTTAGTGCCAGTAAGCTGAGATTGTACTTACGATTATATCTATGGTTGAATGGGTCTTGAAAGATTGGAATGATAGAATCCGTTTAATTCATTAGAAGTTTTTCAAAATTTATGTGGTTCTTGTTTCATAATTTTTCCATTTGGTGATAATATTACTGGTTGAGTAATTATAATATTTTAAAGGTTTAGAGATGTCAGCGAGTTTAATTAAAGATTTTTGTTGATTTGAATGGATTAAGTAATTTTTCATGTTAATTGTATGTTTGCCATTATGAATATTTCCTATTTATAAGGTACTGAAAATTATTCAAAGTACAGTATATTAATTTATATTGAATTAGGGTGTTTTGATTCATTTGGGATAGATACAGACAATTATTTTTTGTGAGCTCTCATAGAAAAAGCAATCAGGATACCATAAAATTTGATTTTTAAGTTCAGCAGGTTAGAAATAATTTCACACTATTCTTGCAGTTTTGTAGTTCCTAGAAAGGGAAGAAGCACATTCATAGTTTTGATTTTAAAGTAATTTTAGTTACCTTTGTTTCTTCAACTTGTTTCTCTTTCAAAATTAGATTAATAAATTTCATAAGACTTAGGTTTGCCTTAAAGAAACACTCATAAGCACTTAGCAAACTCAATTTTAGTGGTTGCTGTGGCCTGATTTGTAACGTCTCTGCCTGGTGTTTTCCAGACGGGTTCGAGTCCCGCTCAGACTCATTGGTGCTATTAGTGTCTGCAACCTTACCATCCTTGTGAGCTAAGGTTGGGGTGGTTTTGGGGAACCTATAGGTCTATCTGCTGAGTCATTCAGCAGCCACTGCCTGGCCCTCCCTTGTCCTAGCTTGGGTGGAGAGGATGCTTGGGTGCTGATCATATGATATATGGTCAGTCTCTAGGGCATTGTCCTGATTGCTAGGGCAATGTCACTGTCCCTTGCATGGGCCATTCATGAGCGGCCTTTAAACCTTTAAATATGACAAATATGGAAGTTTTTATATTGCCTAACTATACAGACCTGAAGTTCTTTACTAGAAGTAGAGTCAGTTTGTGCTGTACAGTATCTAAGTTCTTGCTCATAACACCAGTGTTCTTTACTACAAATTTAATAAGTTTTCTTATTTTTTTTACATTCTGCATTTAGAGCACACCCCATTAGAGTTCATTTCTTGTTTAAAACACAGTTTATTTATTTTTTTCTTTGTCAATCTGGATTTCAAAAGCACCTCTGTATGTTGAGAATTTCAAGGTATGTTTATACTCATATACTATTAAGCACTCTTTTATTATTTTACCATTTTTAATGATGTTTTATAAAAGCTAAGTTAATAGGGAACATTATTATGAGTGCAAAATTTAAGTTTGTAATCCCTTGTGGTCTAGGTCTCATGTAAACTAGCTTTCTTTTGGCCACTCTAAAAACCTCACTGGCATTCTCTGTATATTTGATGTCTGTTTTTTTTATGTTTAGGATTTTTATTATTATCAGGCAGAGCACATTTTGCTTTGCCAAAGGGTTGGTTTGTTTACGATTGCTTTGCCAAAGGGTTGGTTTGTTTACGATTGCTTTGCCAAAGGGTTGGTTTGTTTACCATTGCTTTGCCAAAGGGTTGGTTTGTTTACGATTGCTTTGCCAAAGAGTTTGTTTGTTTATGAAGTATAGATTTAATTTTAAATTAAATTTGATTGCTTTAAAGTTACCAAAAAGAATCCTTCAATTTGGGAAGATGCATCTATGAAGGAAGTCAATATTTTTTTGCAGGATATATTTATCATGAATAGCTTAACCAGAGTTCTTAGTCAAATCTCTAGGCTATTTATTATTCAGTCTAGAGTAGGGAAATAGTTATATAATATGGATAATCAAGTACTGTAGAAGGAAAGTCTAAAAGTGTCATTATTAACCAGTTTTAATTGAGTCTAGTTTGATTAGTGGTTTGAATGATCTGCGACTCTGCAGAGTCTTCATTGTATACTTTCAAAATCTTTTTTAAACTTTTTTGACATGGTTCTCTTACATATTTTTTGGGAATAGAAAGAGTATTTATCCTTTGTTAGGTATTACAAATGTGCTCTGCCTGTTGATAATCATAGTAGAATTGTGTATGTATAGGATGTTCTGTAATATCTCAGTGCAGCATTGGCCAAATCCTTGAATTCTATTAAAAAATGAAGTGTTGGTGGATGTTTTCATGGCTGTGAGCATAAGTTTTTCTTCACGCTGACAGAAAGGAAGTTTTTCTTCTTTTAATCGGAAAGGGAAATGATAGGTGACAAGGAAAGTCAGAAATTCCAATTTGCAATCGAATTTCCAAGGGGAACTAACATCATATAGATCAGCCGGTACTATTATAGTATGCTATCTACCGCCGATTTTGCTATCTACCACCCCTCTCTGACTATAGTATGATACCCACCATCAGTCCCTAAGGATACGGTCTACTTGCTAATCCGCCTCTAATAAGGAGGATCACTACTGACTTGATAACCCAACCTAACCTAACTTACAAACTGCTTATTATTATGCACCCATGTCCTAACCTAGTCTAACCCAACCTAACCTAACCTACAAACTGTTTATAATTATGCAATCCATGTTGTCCTTCCAATAAATATTATTAAACTATCATTAAAGTCCAATGAGGATAACATACTGGTGGTAAGTAATCTGTTTGATAATCCTCATCAAACAGGAGGATTAACATTGACGGTAGATAACATACTTTGAGGTAGATACCATACTATAGTAGAAATTCGACGGTAGATAGCATACTATAATAGCACCGATCAGCCTCTTAGTCTTGATGAATTTGCCTAATGAGTCTAATAATGCGTATAGGTTTGTTTGATTTTTGCTAGATATCAAAGCAGATTCAAGTTAGTTTAGCGATATGATATTTGCTGAAGCATACTCTTTGCTACTGGGTCTTTTTATATATTTTGCCATCCAACAGAATGACGTATTAGTTTGGGCGATACTTAATTTAATTTTGATTAAACTTTCAAGTTGTTTTTGTTTAGATAAGGTTCTGTCACCATGCTTGAAAATTATGAACATTTCGGTCTGTTTTGATGGAAAACGACATCATTAGTACAATAGTTTGACCTGAATATATTTGGCAAAAGTATTACTTACCTGAATCTTTCATATCAATTTGTTTTAATGGATATTGTGTAGTAGTGTAGAGTTTAGAAAAATATTTTTTTAGGAGTTTTTGAGTAAAATACTGAGGTTCGAAACCATTTCAGGGAATTTCTTGCCTACAAGCTAGTTGTAGTTTATGTTGCGAATGCTTAGACTTAATAACGGTTTGATGATTATGTATAGTACAGTCTGGAAGCCTCTGTACAGTAAAGAGATTTGGTCATTGCTGCTGTGTGGGTTTCTAGAGATATATAAACTGTATATTATTGTATATATCAAATGATTTTGTTACATGATTTGATTATTGTTAAAGAGAACTTTCATGTTTACAGTCATTTATTATGTTTTGAAATTGACATTGTAATTTCTTTTGATATAAGACTGGGTTTCTACATTTAGTTTCGATTGAGCATTATTTTTCATGGATGTATCTGTAATGGTATAGAATGAGGAACAGTATCTAAAAAAGTAAGTAGACATGAAGGTAGCAGAAATGAAAAGACCAAGAAGAATAGGGATTGAGAGAGCAGATGGATACTTAAATCTATTCACATCTAACTCCATAAAGGTGAAACCTAGAGTAAAAATTCCATTATGAAGGAAGGAAAACATTATTTGATAAATGCTCATTTTGAGTTGTATTGATGAAGGTTTAGTTTACAATATGTAATTGTATTGGTAATGATTAGTTAGGTAAGAATTATGAATATAGCTGTACAATGTTGAATTTGTGTTCCTAGTTCAGCGTAAGCATTTCCGTAAATATTTCTGTTGTTCAGTTTTGTGGATGTTTGGAGAATAAGACCAAGGTAAACGTTTGTAAATGACAATTAGGGCGTAAGGTTCTGAAATATGATAAGTAAAGGTACAGCAGATTAATCATACCACTGTTTGATAAGTTCACTTTGCAAATTGATGAAATTTCTCACCATCGTTCGAGTTAAACACGATCCCAGTCTTATAGTCAAAAGAAAGTCTTTTTATGTAACTGACATTGCCATTGTATCGAAACTAAGGATGAAGTTCTCTTCCAGGTGTAGATGTAGATGAAATTTTGGAACAAATAAAGGCATACTGTGCCCACACCTGAAGGGGCTGACCTACAAAACTGCCGGGGTGCTACTTACGACGTCCCTCCCTGCTTGCCGGAGGCCATGCAGTCGTCAAACTTTCCCAGAGCTACTCCCATTGCAGATGTGGTATATGTGTTTTTTGGAATGGAAAATTATTTGACAACTGTTTGTATACTGGGAGCATTCTTTCACTTTGTCGTCTTCCAGTTGATTAGTATTTGTTGAAATGGATTATCTTGATTAGATTTGATAAGAATGTAAAGTTATAGCTTAAGATTATGCTGAAGTTTTTATCCTTTCGATAAAGTTTACTTAGATACGATTGTAAAAGGTGTTCTTCAAATGTCCTAGAAACAAATGTAATCTTGAACCCTGGAGGACTTGATAATTTTGAGTCACAATTGTTATTTGCCAAACTGTCAGAGTTTATAAGTTCCTTTTCAATAACATGAAGCAAAGTTGCTTTTTAATATTATGACTGGTTGAATAAGTGAATTTATATTTTCTTTAGACTTTCATTGAACAGAGACCATCTATGGCAGTGCTGTTTTGTATTACTCTTTATGAAGTTTAGACCAGTCATATTAATTCCATACTTGTATAATGATGGACTAAAGGAATACAGTACCTGGAGGGTATTTAAAACTCGAGTACAGTAGCTGGGTTTCTTTGCCATAGAAGTGAGGGGTTCTTCCTTATCAGATATCCTCTGGGGGTGTTTGAGTTTTGCTGTATAACCTGATTCCTATATTGATTGTATAATTGTAAGTCCATCTTTTATGAAAATAGTCTTCTGAAAGCTAAAGAATTAGCCTTTGGGTTTTCACGTTACTATTTAGAATGAAAAAACTTGGATAAACTTTACATATTCTGCTATTAAGATGCTGATTTGCTAAAATATCATTGTTTCAAATATGACTTTATTTGTCGAGCAATTAGCCCTGTATGTATAAGTAAATGATTTAATTACATAGGATTATTTTACTGCTTTTTTTGTGAGAATTGTCTAAATATAAACAGTGTGTGCATAATTGAACTTGAGAATTCTGGAACGTAGTGTGACTTTTAGGAGAAAACGTAATAGTTAACCTATTCAAATTTTTTTACCATTGCATTTGAAGAAACAAAAAGCACGAAGGATGTGAATTAAAGAGTTGTTAATTCAAGGGCCTTTTTAATTTACGAAGGACACAGAAGAGTTCAGGCACAGTTTTCTCTATAAGGTTTTAAGAACTAACTGGAGAGGAGACCGGTATCACCTTGTACACGTTCGGTTTTCACCGCACGCGTTGTTCCTCTGTGGGCGATCGAGTGAGGGAAAGTGAACAAGCATCTTAGTTGCGTCATTTCATCCCGAGGTGATGTAATTACTTTACATTTATGAAATTATCTTTATAGATTTTGTAATTTCCAGTTAATGTTTACGCTAATTTTGAGTAGACTCATTGTTCCGAAGGAAGTGGTTGTTTTTTCGTTTCCTGGAAGCGGCTTGGAAATTGCGGTCCTGTGAAATACCACAAAAGCTTAATATGACATCATTGTCATGTGCTGGAGTATCTCTGTCGGTAGAGGATTTGATATATTGCTGTTGTGTAGTGAGAGCTTTTCAAAAGGCAGTTTGTGTTTTTTCTTGAAAATTTTCATAGTAATGTTCCCTGAAAGATTGGTTTTATCCAGCCCGCTTTGGTTGTAGATTTTTTATGCGCTTGTATATCTGCATAAAATATGGAGGGAATATGATCATCCTTAATATGGCATTGTTTTTTTGGTAGTCAATATTAGAGATTTTTTCGTCCCATGTTTCCTGAGATTGGCAAACGGGAAAGTCTGATGCTTTGGGAGATCGAGTTAATCCATGGTTCTACCAAATAATAAAATGTATTGGAATCCCGTAAGTTTGGCCATACCAAAAAGTGTAGATTCATTTTGATTTTCTTTTCATAAAACTATAAAAAAATTTCAGTATGATTAGAATGAAATTCACAGTTTATTAATGGCTAATTTCATCTTATGGCATAAGGGCTTGAACCTAATGGTAAAGGATTCCAAAATACACCTATTGCTTTACTATTGAAATGAAGATCGTATTGAGAGCATGAAAGATTGTTGAAACTAAAAAAAGATTCTGTAAATTGTGCAATGTTCTGCGTAGAGTATCTGTTGAGAAGTTTTGTGTGGTAATGCTGAACTTATTCCTCTTTAGGAAAGTTCCTTGTTGATTCATTTTCTTAGTCACTAAATTAAGAATCAAAACTGATATTTGAGGCTACTTTTGGGAGACCGTGATGGAAAACATATCTTCTCATTATCCATGGGCGCTGTATTTCAAATGTCAGCCCTTGCTCAGGGATTTTGTATTAACATCTGCCCTTTATGGGTTGTCTTGTCTTAGAATCCAAAGGTTGTACAGCAATGATTCCTCTCCTTATTTCCAAGAATATTTTCTTAGTTTCACAAATTATAAAACTGTTTTCGCAGGGTTCACTGTCTCCAACGACGACCTGGAGTTTCTTGCTTACATTGCATTTCTAACTCTGTTCAATGCTTTGAAAGGTTTAGTGAGCCCTTTAGTGACGCAGTTCCGGTAGGCCCTGCTGCTTCCTCCGGTGCCTTGGATTGACCCCAGAGGTAGCAGCAGTAGTAGGGGATTCAGCGTTATGAAGCTTCATCTGTGGTGGATAACGGGGGAGGGTGGAGGAGGGTGGGCTGTGCCACCCTAGCAGTACCAGCCGAACTCGGTTGAGTGAGGCTGGGAGGAACGTAGATAGGAGAGGTCCCCTTTTTTGTTTCATTTGTTTGATGTTGGCTACCCCCCAAAATTTGGGGAAGTGCCTTGGTTATATGTATGTGTTCTTTCCTAAATTCACCCTGTATTATATCTTTCTGAGGTTGTCTGCGGCCTCTCTTAAGTGGATTTATACTCTCATTTTACTGCTTTTTTCAGTTAAAACAATGTGTTTATTGCTAAATCTATTCTAAACTTCTTTCCCATTTATTTGATTAATTTCCTTTGCACGTATTTCCTGGTCTTATTCCACTCCGGTCTGGGGAATTTATTTTTTATTCAGTTCTCACAGCTGATTTTGATTTTCTTCTAAAGGTTTCATTTTGTGTTCTATGATCCTTAGTCCAGTATGAAAGGTTCATTACACCATATCTTTCTTTTTGTAAAGTATTTATTTTTTGGTTCTAATAAATCCATGATGTATTTTACTCTGTAAAATATGTGGATGCTCCTTGCATTGATGTATCCCTGCTAAATTTCTTTCTTGCAGATCTCAGGAATTTACCTTATGTTTCCATTAGAAAAGTGGCCAAAGATGACTTAAATGTATCTTGATAAGTTTTTTTTTAGACATGTTTAATCTTTCTATACTCATGTCTTGTCTATCTGCTCTGATGTAAATGCTGCCTGTGTTGGATGGTCTTCTTATTTCTTTGGAAGATTTCTTTCCTCTCACGTGTCATTTTTAAAGCTTCTCATCTTATCAGTTGCCTCTTTTGTTTTTTTAATGGAAAGCAAAGCTTAATTCGCTTCCATCTGATGTCACTTCCTTTGGGCATTCGTCTTTTAACTGTTCACCTGAGCCACTTTTGTAGTCAGTTTTATTTCTCGATGTCTGGTCCCTCCCTATAATGAAGGAAACGATTATTTTACAAACTTCTAATTTCACTCTCAGGAAATCTTATTTCCAATGTCTTTAGTGTCCTCCATTATTTCTCATAAGTTCCAGTACTTCTTTCTTATCTGGAAATACTTTTTGCTTTCCGTACATATCACAAGGTGTTTTCCACCTGTGTTGAATCAAAACATAGCAGCACTTAATTTTCAATGTTTGTTTGTACTTGATTTGTAATCGACTGTATGAAAGGCTGGCACTTTTGGTTAGTATTTGGAACTGACTGGTTTCTGTTATAAGATCAAGGTTGTCTTCATTAGTATTGACTCCTGAGTAGCTCATATGCTCCGACTTAAGCATTGCTTTTGGATTGGGTGGGTAGCTGGTTGAGCTCTCCAACTCCCTCGTACATTCTTGTATAAACTTCATAGCTATGAGTCCTGGCTGAAGTTTGATGATATAGAAAGGGGATTTTCATTGCTGTGAAATACTCTATAACACAATGAGACAGGTGACAGGAAGTTCTTTTCTTCTGGATAACTGATCAAGAAGTTTCATATGTTGTAGGAATAGTAGATGGGTTAAGCCTTTCTCATTTGGAGTCAATCAGGAGGAAGAAAAGCCAAAATTTTCCCATAGAAGTATTTTATACATAGCTCCTTTACAGTTATTGATTGTCATTGTAAATGTAATGGATGGCGTTGACTTTGGTATGCAGTTTTAGAATGATGTAGAATGCTGTCTTTGGTGCTATTACTATAAGACAAAAGGTGTCAGGTCACTGGAGTGGCGTTTAGTTAATTTTTCCTGTTGCTGGTTTTTTATGGATTTATTTTATCCTAATTTTTCAGTTAATCCATAGCTGGTTACCTTTGATCGAAATCTAAGTATGTTTCTTGTGTTTATAGTTGAATAGCTTATGCCTCTTTAACACTTGGCAAATATCGTAACAGGTACTGCCATATTGCACTTTTGTCTTTCAAGTAAAGGATAAAAGTAAAGATCTTTATCTATTTGCAATGATAAAGTTGACTTTGTTGTTAAGTGACGCCCAGTGTAGGTCAGGTTCATAGCTTTTTGTTATTCCCTTAGGCCTTAGAATCAAATCTGTTTTCAATCTTTCTGTCAAGTATGTTGATTATTTGAGCCCTGTTTTTTTTCAGTGAATATATTATTCATATTCTCTGCTATGAAAAAGCTATTCAGTTTCCTTTTCTTTGAATAGGCTATTCATTTCCTTTTCTTTGAATAGGCTATTCAGTTTCCTTTTTTTTTTAATAGGCTATTCATTTCCTTTTCTTTGAATAGAGTATTCATTTCCTTTCTTTGAATAGGCTATTCATTTCCTTTTCTTTGATTAGGCTTTTCAGTTCCCTTTTTTTTTAATAGGCTATGTATTTCCTTTTCTTTGAATAGGCTATTCATTTCCTTTTCTTTGAATAGGCTATTCATTTCCTTTTCTTTGAATAGGCTATTCGTTTCCTTTTCTTTGAATAGGCTATTCATTTCCTTTTCTTTGAATAGGCTATTCATTCCCTTTTCTTTGAATAGGCTATTCAGTTTCCTTTTCTTTGAATAGGCTATTCATTTCCTTTTCTTTGAATAGGCTATTCATTTCCTTTTCTTTGAATAGGCTATTCATTTCCTTTTCTTTGAATAGGCTATTCATTTCCTTTTCTTTGAATAGAGTATTCATTTCCTTTCTTTGAATAGGCTATTCATTTCCTTTTCTTTGATTAGGCTTTTCAGTTCCCTTTTTTTTTAATAGGCTATGTATTTCCTTTTCTTTGAATAGGCTATTCATTTCCTTTTCTTTGAATAGGCTATTCATTTCCTTTTCTTTGAATAGGCTATTCGTTTCCTTTTCTTTGAATAGGCTATTCATTTCCTTTTCTTTGAATAGGCTATTCATTTCCTTTTCTTTGAATAGGCTATTCATTTCCTTTTCTTTGAATAGGCTATTCGTTTCCTTTTCTTTGAATAGGCTATTCATTTCCTTTTCTTTGAATAGGCTATTCATTCCCTTTTCTTTGAATAGGCTATTCAGTTTCCTTTTCTTTGAATAGGCTATTCATTTCCTTTTCTTTGAATAGGCTATTCATTTCACGTTCCCCGAATAAGTTATTGAATTTCTCTGCCTTGAGTATGATACTCATTTTCTGTTCGGTGGAAATCACATTTCCATTACCCCTACAATAAGGGGTCAGTTGCGTTGCATCGGGCGCTGTTTCACAGGGTTTTTACTTCATGCCTTTGCAGTTATCAACCATAGTTATAGGCAGTGGGTCAAGTTGAATTAATAGTCCAACTGCAAACCTGTAGTTTCCACTCATTGGCAGTGGTCATAGCTTTTTGGTAAGAAGCAAGACTGTAGGGCAGCAGCTGTCCTTTTCATAATTTTCTACGGAACACAGGACGTACAGTGGTGGCATTCTTACACCTCTACCATGGAAATTTCTCTTTCCTGAAAATGCTATTCATTAATTCTGTCTTAGGTCTAGTTTGTGAGTCATTGTACTAATTCCAGGTTGTTGTGTATGTCTTATCGATAATAGATTCCTCTATTAGTCTCGTGGTTGTTACTGGGTGCGTATTTGTCTGCAGCCATTTTGTTTCATAGAATTAAAAGGAAAGAAACTGCTGCAACATCATACATTATATCTTATCGCACCATTCTTCTACCCATTGAGTGCTGTATCGTTTCCTGTTCTTAGATCCATGTCCGAACAGGTCGGCCCCTCTTGATGTTATTCCTTGTCCTACCAGTTTTTGTTCTTCATGGTAAGGGAGGATCCATAACCTACGTCTTCACTAGGGTTAGGGAGGGCATTGTTAGTTGGTCTGACTGTCACTCGCTCTCCATTTATACAGTCTATATTTTGATAGGGCTGAGGTCTCGAGTTCTTTCACTGTCATGAAACTCTTCCGTGATTTCAGACGTCTTGTTTTATGATAGTTGTAGAGTGGGAGCCTGTGATCATTTTCTTGTTTGGTCTTCTCCCATCTAGATAGGGCATCTCGACGGATGCCAGGTGGCGTGATGTTGGCTAGTCTGTGCAAAGCTGGTAGGGTTATTGCTATTAGTGTACTAGTGATTAGTCTACAAGCTTTCATTAGATTAGTATTCAGTCTTTTAGTGTGACTTGATCTTTCGCACACAGGCGCACAATATTCTGCTGTGGAGTAACTTAGCGCTAAGGCTGTTCGCTTTAAAGTTTTTGCATCAGCTGAGGAGGTTATTTCTGGTGGCCACTTTTTTCTTGAGCTTGTTAACATGCTCCTGAAAAGTCGGTTTTTTATCAAGAATGACACCAAGTCCACCGGATGTGGGTGGTTTTGCAGTTCTTTGTTTTCCCATTTTAGTTTCAGTTTTCTGTTTGGAGGTTGTTAAGATGGAATGAGCATACAGGGGTTTTCATGCATTCTGACTTAAATTCCCATTTTTTTGTAATAGTCTGAGAGAGATGATAATGCCTTCGTCAGTCTTCCTTTTGTGACTTATAGGTCCATGTCTGTGTTGCAATGCAGAGATCGTCAGTATATATAAACCCTCAAATGTCCTGGAGTCGTGATAGTTCATTTGTGTAGATGTTGAATATTAATGGGCTTAGTACAGAGCCCTGCGGATCAACCATTTCAGCAGGTTTTGGTGAATAGTGCGCAATTGGTAACTTTTTCGCTGCTCTTTACATATACCAAAAGAAACTTATTACTATATCTTCTTTGGCGAAGTACTGTGTATTTAATTGTGATGTGAAGCCATTTCTAAGGTCATGTGAGGTCTGCAAACTTGGTGAGGTTTTAGAGTGGCAGCTTCACTACTTGACTCCCTAGTCTTTCCCTACTGTTGTGAAGCAGTTCGCTTGCTTGGAGCCTTTTGAGGTTAATGTCTTTCAAATCGTCATGTAAAGGGATCAAGTTTGCTATATTTTTAGCAAGTCTATTTGCAAGCATATGCTCGTTGCCCAATACCTTCACTCCTATGTGTGTGCTAGGTCTTCAGTGCACAGTAGTTATTTTGCTTGTTAATAAAGTGATGCATTGCAGAGCAGTTAACCTCCTTCGTTTATTCTCTGCATTTTATACAGTACTTCCTCATTTTTACCCATTGCCGTTTGGCCCAAATTCAGAAATCCAAGTCTTTGGAGCAAGACTGAAGTTCATTCTTACTTCAAGGTATGAGTAAAGGATCTTTTAAGCTGGTTGTTGTATTTTGATTGCCTTCATGTTGTTGGCATCAACTTGATTTGGATGATCTTTGTACATTTATCTGCTATTGGGGACAGGGACTTTTGCCTTTTCTCTTGAAAAGAAGAGACTTAAAAATACTACCTTATTGACAGATTGAATGTGAATCTGTTATTGTGTCATGGCACAATTATTACCATTTGATTAGTCTGTGTTCATGAGACTTTTTATCCTCTTTGCTTTGCATACGTTGCCAAATTGGATGCTGATCTTTTTGTACAATTGCTAGTATTTCCTCCATTTGTATGTTGACGTTTGATGAACATAGTACAAATAGATGATTTGGTTCATTCCTAACAGTTTACTTTCTGCATTGGTAGACGATATTTTTCTCAAGTGGCGTAGGTCGTATCTGTTCGGATTTTGCTGTTGTGTCAGAAGATATGTGAGGTATTCAAATTGATACAATATCAAGGAGAACCAAAGATTGAAGATAGCCATTTGCACCTAGACGCATAATTACAGAGGCACACTGAATAAATTTTGCCTTTTGGTTTACAGAACATGCAGGAAATTACTTAATATGTACAGATGGTTTTGTATAATGTAAAGGTCAGGTAGTTAGTTGCCTGCCAAGGGAGGTATTTGACTGCTGCTTTATGGTATCTAAGACCACCTTAGTGCCATATGCACGTCTCTCAGAGCCTTGCCTAGGCGGGCACGCTGCCTGTGCTAACTCGTCCGTGCAGGGGAATGCAACACTAGTTCGATCTGCCGTCTCGCTGGGGTGAAGTTAGCGGGCGTCAGGGTAGTACCCTGCACAGATGTCATCCCCTTTTCTGAAGTCTTTCGCTCATCAAAGAAGCAGCGTGTGAATGGTGTTTCTCTGACGTGTATTCGGTCTTACCGCTTTCTTGGAAGTTTTTGAAACCTCGTATAATGAACTGTGCTCGAAACAATGACTCGTGCCTTCAGCTGTGACTTGTCACTTTCAAGTAAATTAAAAATGTCTGAACATTAATGATGATTCATTCACATTCAAGTTTCAAGTTGCCTTTTATTTCAACTGATGCAATGGTATGAATGTAGGATTCAGGTTAACTATTGTGTAATTCACGTGAATATACTGCGTGATATAATTCTTGCGTTTGACCATGCACACACTGGTTATTCTGGACAAAGTAAACGGATACATCTGCATGAAAAGTAGTGAAATAATCTCTGTAATCAAAATATTTGGTTGTAAATGCAAGGAAAATCTTTGCTCAAACCTTGAAGTCACATTTAAAATGTATCTTAATTTGGTAAAATTGTCATTTATTGAGTCAGAATATATTCCGCTTATCCAAGTAGTATCGATCTAAGGGAAACGTGGAAGTTATGGCTAGTGCCAATGCTTTCTGAATATATTTTCTTAAACTGGACTTTTATTCTATGGTATGCATTCCATTATAGAAATTGGGCTATACAGCAATGAAATTTCACCCCTAGAAGTGGATATGAAGAGGACACTTTTCAATATGGTATTGCTACCCAGGTACTTATCTTGAGCATCATACTTTCCAAGCACAGTATTCTCTCAGACCATTGTGGAGTAGGAGTTACTTAGACTGTCCCTTTCAAAAGGAGTATGAAACTGTATAGTCAAAGATGGTCTTAGGGCATTGAATGGGTAAAAAAATATAAATTTAATGTCCAGTCATAAATAATGCAAATTTGCTTCAGTTAGTTAAATGGTACTTATAAAAATCTGGCAATTGGCTAAATTACAAGTGTGACTTGAGAATTTTATCAAGTACTTCTGGGTTCAAGATTACTTTTCACTGGAACATTTTGATCACCTTTAAGAATTTCATCTAAGTCAAAATTTTATGTTAAGGATAAAAAACTTCTCAGCATTGTCTTAGTTACAATTACGTTCTTATCAACTTCAAGATACTCCATTTCAGTGAATGCTAACCAAAACTGGAAGATGACCAAGTGGCAATACTTCCAGTAGCAAATACAGAGTTGCCAAATACTCAATTTTCCTTTCTTAAGACACATTCCACAGCTGTTAATGGGATCCTTTGACTACTGTATGAGTTCTCTGGTCTGCAGGGCAGCAAGGGATGGTCTCAAAGTGCCATATAAGCAGTTTTGTAAGGTCAGCCCCTATTTTGGGGGGGTACACATATATAGGAAAAAATAAAAAAAATTAAAAAAATATTTTTCTTTTATATATTTATAAGAAATATTTTGTATGATGTGAAATAAAAGATTCTTGGCAAATTATATTTTTTTATTGGTCCTCTATGTATTTTTATTATATGAATATTAATTTTTTATACATGATGCATAATAGAAAAGCACTAAACTTTAAAAAGATGTCATGATAAAATATTGTTGACACCAAGTATGAATAATTCAAACAATTATTGATGAATCACAGTAACATAAAATTATAATTTGAACAAATTTAAAAGTTTAGGAGTGTGACAATCCCAAATCATTTTGAGATAAACTGTTCTCATTGATTTTGACTTTATCCTTTGAAGAAGTTTAATTTCTTGAAGTTCGAGAAATGCACTACATAATCCTTTTACTGTAGTTGCGATATCGGTACGGCAGCATGTGAACTGCTGTACCAATATCGCAGCTATAGTTTAAGGATTACGTAGTGCATTTCTCAAACTTCAAGAAATTAAACTTCTTCGAAGTGACCAAGTCGACAACAATGAGACGGTACATCTCAAAATGATATGAGATCGTCACACTCCTGAACTTTTAAATTTGTTCAAATTAAAATCTTATATTACTGTGATTCATTGATAATTTTGATAATTGTGAACAGTACATCTCAAAAAATGATTTGTGATGGTCACACACTCCTGAACCTATACATTTTCTTCTATATATTCTCCTTAAACTACTGTATAAAAATGGTTAAGACATCTATCTAAGGTTCTGTACAGTTAAAAACTTATAAAAAAAAAAAAAAAAAATGTGAATCATAAGTTTAAGAAAACATGAGCAAATAGAAAGACACACTTCTGCTAAGGGCAGAATTGTCCTAAATTTAAACTACGTTCTAATTTTCTTTGCATTTTCAAGCAGTTTGAGTTCAGCCATAAGTTGGGCTTACCATAGAACACTAAAATCAACATTACTAAAACTATTTAAAAGAGCTTCAACAATTTTTTTTTTTCATAGGGGTTTGAGGAGGCTTTACCCTGAGGCAAAAGGGTTCATGAACTCGGTAGAATCATTAGTTCAAGGACTCAAAATCACAAATCTTTAAGTAATTTGTATTTTTCCTTAAACAAACCCGAGATATTTAATATGATTCTAGCACAGCTGGATCTCGGCCATTTAACTTTTATCGAAACGTGTTAGTAATTAAAAGCCGGTAGCAGGGAAGCCTCAACCCCCTTGCCAGTACACTGAGCAGTCAGTCACTTACTGCATCAGTAATCACAAGCCGGTAGCAGGGAAGCCTCAACCACCTTGCCAGTACACTGAGCAGTCAGTCACTTTGACTGCATCAGTAATCACAAGCCGGTAGCAGGGAAGCCTCAACCCCCTTGCCAGTACACTGAGCAGTCAGTCACTTTGACTGCATCAGTGATTACAAGCCGGTAGCAGGGAAGCCTCAACCCCTTTGCCAGTACGCTGAGCAGTCAAGTCACTTTGACTGCATCAGTGATTACAAGCCGGTAGCAGGGAAGCCTCAACCCCCTTGCCAGTACACTGAGCAGTCAGTCACTTACTGCATCAGTAATCACAAGCCGGTAGCAGGGAAGCCTCAACCCCCCTGCCAGTCCACTGAGCAGTCAGTCACTTTGACTGCATCTGAGACATTGGAGGGTGATGGCAGGAAGCAAGTTGAACAATTCGGGTTTTTAGTTAGGAAAAATACAAATTACTTTTGTCCTTTGATTAGCAGACTCATCCTTAAGTGGACAGAGGTCCACTTAAACTAATTGGCTAATATCCTAGGATTGACGATCTCAGGTCTGATAAGGTGCGGAGAATAGCATTCTAGACAACTTGTGAACCAGGGTTAAACTTACCATGAGGTTCACAACCCAGGAAATCCAGGGTGTTGCAGAGCAAATATCTTTATTATTACTAGCTATTCCACAATGCTATTTGGAAAAGCAGGATGCTATATGCCCAAGGGCTCCAACAGGAACATTAGCCCAGCGAAGAAAGCAAATAAGGAAACAATGGTGTGCCCGAGTGTAACCTCAAGCATGAGAACTCTAACCAACAGTGGGAAAAATGGTACAGAGAACAATGGCTTGAATTTGGAGTGTCCTTTTAGAACAGCTGCTTACCACAGCTACAGTCTCTTCTGCCCTTACTAAGAGGAAAGTAGCCACTGAAAACTTACAGTGAAGCAGTTAACCCCTTGAGTGAACAAGAAATTTTCGGGTTTTCTCAAGTGTTGTCAGATGAATGAGGAGACTGATTGAGTAAAGAATTAAGCAGACTATTAGGTGTATGTGTAGGCAAGGGAAAAATCAGTCGTAATCAGAATGAGATCCAATCTAGTACTGTCTGGCCTGTCAAGGGACCGGATAAATCTTTGGACTAGTTAGTTTGTGACTTTAAGCATAAACAAATGATGGGTTTGCCCATAAACATCCATCTTCCCCTCGTGTGGAGGAAGGTGGAATGAATACTGTACTTCTATTTAGTAAAATAGAAAAGATGCTAGGTGAAGGTGATGATTATTTGTATCATCATCGGTCTAGCCAACTAGGATCCCAGGAGAGGAAAAGGGGCCAGGCACTCTCTCTCCACCTAGAAATAGGTTGTAACTGCTATCTTCAATGTGATACTTTTGGTTCTGTAAAGGAGTTATGATCACTACATCTTTTTCTGAGCATCAATCACAAGTACGAGGGAAAACATGTCTTAACGACCTGCGAGTGCTTTCCCGCAAATAATGCGCAGTGGTGGTGGTTTGACACTTCCATATTCCAGGGTCTAAAACTTGAGCCATCGATAGATTCTTCTTGAAGACGATTCGTACCGACTCCACTGATGTTATGGGGGAAAGGGGCACCATAACTCGTTTTGGTGCTCCAGGGGGATCTAAGACTCAGCGCTTTTATAATAGCCCCCAGCAGCCAAAATGAGATTTTTTTTTGGCGACCACCTTTTTCCCTCAGCCAGGGCTTACAAAAAGGTTCTGTAATCTGCATACAGCAGTCTGGGTTCTTTTGAGGTAGCGCTCTTACAAGACACAAAAGTAACTGATCTGAATCGTTGGTTACATCCCTAAGTGAGGATACTTTTAAAGAGGAAAATTCTCGAATCCAGGATTGATGGATTTTCAGTCTGTTACAAAGTCAAGAGCAAACGATAAAAACACCTGCCTCTGGTGTTCCAAGTTAGAGAACAAATACGAGAGCCCACGTAACTCGCCTACTAACTTTGATGAAGCCAGGGTTGAGTACCTATCTGAGGCCTTGCATCAATGGTTTGTAAGAAGCTCTCATTTTAGAGACTGTAATACCTTGGTTCCATCCCAAGCAGAAAGTTCACTCACATGAAAGAAAGGTCTGCTTCATGGATAATTCCTAAGACAAGGAAATATCTATTCCTCTCAGTCTCAGTACCAGGATAAAGGGTGAACAATACCCTTTCATTGTGATACTGAGAGGTGCTTTTCCTTCTGTGGTTGAGCTAAAAAGTCTGCCACTACTGAAATAGAGGCTCTGAGAGATGTATTCCTTTGACAAAACCAACCACAGATGATGGCCCACTTCAATTAACGTCGGTGGAGAATTTCCTGGGGCAGCGAAACGTTATTGCAGTCTTGCTCAAAATGCCTCTTTCTCAGAAGAGATGCTGGATACCTTCTAGCTGTAAGTGATAGGGAATCCACTCATTTGCGGAACATCCGCAAGTGGAGTTGACAGAGCAGGTTGGGCCACTGCGGAAGTTCTCTCAGAATCTCTACTAGCAGATGCAGAAGGTCGGCATGTCATTCTGCTTGATGCCACTTTGGAGCTACTAATGTAACTTCAGATCTTTGGACGAGTGCACTTTGTTTATTATCCTTTGAGGAAGGCAATTAACCCTTTAATCCCCAGGCTATTTAGAAATTTCCAACCCTTAACCCCCAGGGGGTTATTTTTTTCCCAGCACATTTTGCAGTATATTTCTTTTAAATTGCTCTAACAGCCTTAATTTTTGTCATAGAGAGGTCAGGTTGGTCTCATTCTCTTGGAAAATGCCTGAATTTTCTCAAAAATTTTTCAAAAATATGAAAAAAAAAATTTTATAGCATTTTTTTGCAAGGACGTACCGGTACGTCCATGGGGGGTAAAGGGATGGCTTTTGTGAAACGTACCAGTACGTCCTTTGGGGGTAAAAGGGTTAAGGCTGTCCCATGGGTGTTGGAATGCATCCTCGCACAGTTTCCTGTCGAAGCTTGTAACAAACATGTTGATTGCCAGGGAACCCCACAAAGTCGGGAACTTTGTCACTGCTTGGGAATGTAAAAACCATTCTAACCCAACTACAGTACCTGATATTTTCAACTCAACGTGGCCGTTCTGAAATTCCTTTTCCTGGGAATGAATCAAGCAGAGGGAATTCGTGCATTGTGGATTGCCCACTTGTGTGCTGCTACTGCCATTTGACAAAGAGTATGTGATGGTGCACCTTCTTTTCTTATCGATATACTGCGTCACTAAGGGTTGCATTGTGTCGTTCATCAAGAGAACCGAGTGACGTACTAAACAACTTGGAAATATTGAAGAGCCAGATAGGCTGCTTTTAACTAGCTCATTGAGGTGAAGAGTTTTGTCTTCTCGGGACCATTAACCTAATGTCAGTTGGCCCTTGAGATGAGCCAACCACCCTTTCTTCGACTCATATGTAAACAGAAAAACTGGAGGAGACCACTCTCCTGGAGTCCTGGAAGAGCTTTTCCTTGTTTAGCCACCAAAGCAGATCAACTTTGGTATCTTGTTCTATTGGAAATTCTTTCTTGCTACGTCAGCATAGTCTATATAAAACAAAACCTACAAATAGTCCATTAAATAAATGCAACATAAAAGATTCACTTTAACTGGAACTCTTCCTATATGATGCGGAGGAAACGAATAAGAAAATAACAACACATGGAAGAGGACAGACATCAAATGCCATGTTCATGCATGTACAAAATTATCCAAAATAAGTGTATGTGAACTCATCTATTCAAGCAATAAGCCAGCTTATTAAAATTAGCTGCAGAAGATTTTGCATATATTCAATTATTATCTTTATAATTAAGAAAAAGTTTAGAGATAATAATATTGATAACTGACAGCATCCTCGAGGAACAGCGTGTACAGTATTTTCACATGATTTTCCAGAGTTTATTATTTGCAAATGTAGTATGGACTGTAAGGTACCTTGTAAATGCTGCTTGCGACTTTGTACTCTATTTGCCGCTGTAAAGGTTTATGCTCCTGGATGAGGATAGTACTTACACACAGCATTTGCCTTAGATTTTCACAAAGCATTATGAATCCTAATGCAATGTGAAAATACCACTATGCTCAGGTATATCATTCTTTGTTTTGGAGAAAGCTTAGACTTCTCTAGATTCATCACAATCAATAGATTGCGACAAAATGAGAGCAGTCTGTTTCGACAATAAAAAAGTTGTGACTGATTCTGCTAGTACCAGCCAGTCATCCACATATCTTGTTGGCATGACCCCATGCTGAAATCAACGTAAACATTTGGGTGAATACCTGAGGGGCTGTGGACAGCCCAAAGCAAAGAACTTTAAACTGGGGAAATTCTTGCTTCCTACGACAAAGTGTAGAGAGCAATTTATGGGGATTTGGAAGTAAAAGTCCCGGAGATCTAGTGAGATCATAAAATCATTCTTCCTTACATGTTTTGACTGTTTCCATCCTGAATCGAACCTGGTGGATAAATTCGTTCGGAGCTGACAGGCCTATTACGGCTCTTCATCCACCTGAGGCTTTCAAGACCAGAAACAGACGGCTGAAGCAGCCCAGGTACCCGTCCTTGACTTCTTCTATATGCCCTTTAGAGAGCATAGGGCAAGGAACTTCTCCGTTTTTTTGTGATATGAGGACCGACTCCATGGAGTTGGAATGGAGGGAGGAGGAGGAGGAGAGCTGGTGAACGGGAGGTGGTGACCTAACCTAAAAACGTCCACTGCTCTGTCCCGTGAAGCTGGCACCTCATGCATCCCCCACTCTCGTGGCAGCCAAGTGGCGAAATTTCCAGCTATAGCGTAAGGGAGGGCCTCGTCTGCCTTTACATCTACAATTTTGGCTTCGGGTCCGATGTAGAAAAGGCTAACCAAACTCCATAGCTCGGCTAAGTTGAAAATTAAGAGTGTTCCTATGTTTAGGTCTTGATTTTTGGCCCAAAGTTAGCCTAGGAGGAGGAGGTGACTTTGTACGGGTGTTCGAGGTGGTGGTCTGAGGTCTCTTCTGCAATATTGCTTGGTGGAGAAGCGAGTCTTGGTTGAAGTTCCTCCATTCTTCATTGTAAGCTTTACCTGTTCTAAATTAAGCAAGGATGGTTTAAGAGACTAATTCCGAAGGTTTAGTATCTATCTTTAAATATTTTTCAAACTTGAGGCCACCGCATCTCGCTTCTTTAGGACCTAGTTGGCCCATACGTTGCCTACCTGATGGACTAAATTCTCCATCAGATTTAGCCCCTGATAGAGTGAAGGCTTTGAACTGGTTCTTCTCAGAATCTGAGAGGTCCTTGCTCGTGGATAAGAACCTAATTGTTCCTCACATATGGTTCAACCAAGATGCAGCTTCAGAAGCTGTGAAAGTGATATGTTGAGCTGCCAACCTTACAGCTGACATAGACAGGGTCAGGGTAGTGACAGCTTGATCCACGCAAGTGAGAAGGTCGGGATCCTGTGTTACATGACGGTTCTGCATAGCAAAGGCTGGTGGCAAGGTCTGAGAAGACCAACCTTACAAGCTGATATCTGCATACTGACTTTATCAAATGCTTTCTTGGCAAGTTCTAACCAAGGTATTTCCTGCCATAACTCGATCCCTGCGATGAGCGACGTACTGTAACTGATCTCTGCATTTGATTGGTGAGTTGGAGGCTTCCCTGAGCCCATTGCCACACTTAATGATAGAACCTGTAGGAACGAAGATTTTGATTCTGACTCTCTCGTTACCCATTATAACAGATGCTTGAGGTAGTATCGACTCCGAGTCACCACTTTGGAAAGATTCAGCTCTGTTTGAGGAGTCATATTGCAAAATTTCCTCCGATGCAGACAATACACGGCCTGCTTCTAGGAGGGTCAGAATTTAAAAGTTTTTTCCTCAATTATTGGGGGGAAAAAACCAGGTCTTCTATGCAAGACTATGTTCTTTGCTGTCAACGAGCAATGATCTCGTCGTCGTTGATCCCTCTTTCAAGGAGCTTTCGGAAGCCTATTCACAGATAAACGATGAGTCCGAGTCAAGACATTTTACGCGCTCAGAGATATATTGCTCGCAAATATGCATATCACTAGTTGAGGCTTTGCGCAGCTCTAGACTTAAAAAATCAAGAGCTCTTCTCATAGCTTGAGGTGCTACCCCATCTCTTTTGGGAAGGAGAACTAGTTCCTTTCTATACAGAGTCCCTTGTCAACCACATAAGGTGTAGGGAAAACAGTGAAGTGTGACTCGAGGGAGGAGTATTAGCCGGCTGCTCGAAATCACGTTGAGGGTCAAAATCGTGAAGTTATCACAACTCCTTCCTTACTTACTTTGATGGCTGCTTTACCGGTCCCATACAGCAGGAGAACCCTACTTTCTACAGGACCTCCGCTGTCATTTTTCCTTGTTCGTTCAGAGTATTTATCGTTTCAGATCACGTATTGTTCATTTACTGTTAAATCATCACTGTTGTATGATTTTTTGAATAAGAGTCTTCAGTTTCCTCTTGAAAGCCTTAATGTCTTCAATCATTCAAATGTTTTGTGGGAGCTTATTTTAGCCCTTCTTTGGATGGGGTACCCTTTATTCCAAGGGAAGTCCAAAGGTGTTGCATAGCGTCATCAAATGTATTTATATTACTATTAGCGGGCTCTTCGTGAAGCAGAGGCTTAACCGTTTCGCTCTGTAATTTGACCAAGAGTTAGTTCACTACCACTCTTAACTGTCTTGCCACCACGAGACTAACGGTGAAAGGTCAGAAGGCAGTACAGTACAAGGGGTTGAAAGAACAGGTTTAATTGCTTTCTTAGACCTTGAGGATGAGCCAGTGGGGAAAGAATTGTGTTTATCCCTCTTCTTTCTCCACCTGCCATATACTTGCCACTGGGAGGTTGACCACTCGCTACATTCCTCTCAGGGGGATCGATCTCTTACAAAAGTGCGGCATCAGGCAAACACAAAATCTGAAAGAGAAAAAAAAAGGAGCAAAAGCCAAGTTTGTACGAGTCCCAACAGCAAATGTGTTTGTCGGCGGCCAAAGTCAAAGCGACTGTTCAGTTTACCAGCAAGGAGGCTGGGCTTCCCTTCTACCAATTTGTAACTATAAACACCTTGTTAAAGTTAGATGGCAGAGTTCCAGCTGCACTAGAATCATCTCCTAATTAAAGGACTCAGGATTACATTCGTATAGTAACAACTGAACTCTTTGAAATTGACAAGTTCCCTTTCATGGACACTCCTGCCATTAGGCAATCATCCTCCGTACCCTATAAGAAAACATTGTCAGGGCTCTTTTGATACATGTTTTAGTTATGTTGATTTTAGTATCATATGGAATGTCTGATTTACAAAGGAGCTGAAACTGGTTGAAAATACTGTACAAAGAAAAATTGGAACCTAGTTAAATTTAGGACAACTCTCCCTTTAGCAGAAGAAGATTCACAATCTAAATTAACTTATGCTTAACATTCACATTTTATTTTTCTGCATCAAAGCAGCAAATCTTAAGAATAAAGTAATTTGTATTTTTCCTAGCTATACAAGCCCTAGTCACTTTAAAGGGGCAAGCTCTTGGTGCACTTTTGTTCCAACAATGTAGAAGAAAACTGATGGGCATGACAACAGTGTATGGTTGCACCATGCTTCCATCCACACATTGGCGAAGTGATGCTAGTGTCGTCATGTTAATGGGGGAGAGTTCCTTGGGAGCTTGGGAGGAAGGAAGTCCCAATGTCAGAAAAAGGCGTATGTTTCACCCTTCGCTCAGAAAGGTCATGCCCGGCTCTGATAAGTAGGGGGATACCTTAATCCTAAGGTGACACGAAAATGAGCGTCTATCCCTGCCTGACAAGGAATTCAATATACTGTACTTTGTAACAAACAATCATATGTCTTATAGAATTGAAGCTAAATTTTATAATGCATGATTGAAAGAGCGCTCGCCTGCTTGAGTGTCCACCAGTGCAGATGCTCTCACAGCCATGAGATTTAGGATGGGATAGGGTGAAAGGTTAATTACATTCGGCTCCCACTTCAGGTAAGAATAAGTAACAGATGAGTTGACACTTGGATAACTGCGCTGCAAAACATAGTTTCTACACCAACTATTGGATAGCCAATACAGGGTCTAGAGAGCAGGTGTCTATAGAGTCTTATAGTGAGCAGAAAAGGTAATCTTCCTCTTCCAAGATCCTGCAATACCAGGTGGTATTAGTACATGAGCCCTGGAAGAGGCCCTGTTAGATACTTCTCCCAAGGGTTTGTAGAACTAATGATGGTCTCCTGTGGTCAAAGAAAAATTATCTATTTGGATATTCTTCTTCTTTCATCTGGTGTTGACAAATAGGTTGGAGTCCACGGATTTGACAAGGTACAGTCTTCATAAAATAGAGACGGACTGCCCTAACAGATCATAGAAGTCAATCCTCCTAGTCATCATCCACCCCCTTGACTGATGAAAAGGAGCTTCAAATTAGTTGTTACAAAATCGGGGATTTCGGGTCTTGTGGGAAACTATGTTGGTGGCAAGCCCATGAATATTGTAAGCCCTGGAAGGGGTACTGGTAGGCACTTCTCCCAAGGGTATGAAAGCTCTCATAATAATATTTGTCCATGTCTACAGCATGGCTATTTCAGAAAGCTAAGGTTGAGGCAAGAACAAGAATTCCACGGGGTTTGGGAGGGGCACCAGTCAGTGCTTCTCCCAAAGATGTAACCTCTCAATAATTTCTTGTAACCAGAAATGGATTGTTCTTGCACCCTCTCTTCTGGTTTTGACTGAGCCAATAAACAAGATAAGGACGGACAGGCGGCAGGGAACAGCCCACTTTTAAGGTATAAGTGAAGTGCCCTTACAAGACAACGGACAGGCGGCAGGGAACAGCCCACTTTTAAGGAATAAGTGAACTGCCCTTACGAGACAAGTAACAAACTGTTCAGATCATCAGTTACCTCCTTTGATGCCCATATTGTAAAGGAGTCAAATTTGGTATTGTTAATAGCAGGATTTTGGACCATGGCAACAAATTCTGATATGAAAGTAAATGACAAATTTTTCCTCCCCCATGGTGTTAGAAACAAGATAGGATAGATCATGTAGCTTGCTTCTTTCTTAGATGAGGCTAGAACTAAACAGCAGACTCTAGTATTAGGTCTTAATCTGAAGTTTTGCTGTGGGGAGCAAAAGGTGTCATTACAGTTCTTGTGGGAAACATAGTTACCGCAATACCACGTATATCGTGCTTAGGGAGGGCCCCAAGTGGACGCTTTTCCCGATGATGAACATGCTCTTATAACTAAAAAGAATAGCAGTGTAGAGTGGTGTGGTGTTCTGTAAATGACGATAGTCACAGAGGTGGGACCATTTTTCCTAGAAGACATCTACGGACAACTTGCGGAGGGATCTGAAAGTTACTTCAGAGGTCTCAAAGACCCAATTTCTAGAGAAGGTTCTGGATAACTTTCAACTTTGAAGAGATAGTAACAAAGCTGCTATGTTGAACTTCTTCATGTGCAATTATCATAGCATAAGTGGCCAATCTAGAAGATCCCTTGGAACTCCTACGATTAGATCTAGAAAGTTCGGGTACCAATCTACCCGAAGCCATTCCTTACCAAGTGGTCTTGTAGCATTCGGATCTTGTTTAGGATCTGAAAGATTAAGCAGAAAAGGGGAAAATCTTAAATGTCTATCCCATCTGAGGGTAGATGGCCTGCATCTGAAACTGAAAGGGAAAATATGCTGTCAATTTGATTCAGGTCATCAACAAACCTATTAATATTCTAGGAACCCCAAAAGATGGAAGTTTTCTTGGCACCTAATGATTCAAAGACAAATCGGCTCAGACTGGCGAATATCACGTTCCTTTTCCCCAGGATGCAGAAGGCCGAGGTGAACGACATTCACTTTATACCAGATGTTACATATCCACTGACAATTAGCAAAGAAGGTGGGACACAGGCTCTCCTTGCTTCTAGACATACATCCCTAGTCATGTTGCTGCTCATCCACACTACTGAGAGACTACTGATGGTTGATGGACCTAAAAGGGCATAGGTTATTACTATACCCAGCTAAATTACAACCCTAGTTGAAAAAATAGGATACCATGAGACAAAGGGCTCCAACAGAGTGAGTAGCCTCGTGAGGAAAAGAAATAAGGAGGTAAATAAACAAAAGTAGTAATGAGCAAATAAAATGAAATACTAAGAACAATATTAAAATATGACCTATTGTATATAAACATAACAAAAAAAAAAAACTCATATCAGTCTGTTCAACATAAAAACATTTGCTGCAAGTTTAAACTTTTGAACTTTCACCAATTCAACAACCTGATCAAGTCCACAACTTGGTCACAGCTGGAATAAAACATCTAGAATAGTGTGTAGTAGAATAGGCATGATTGTTAGAATAAACTGCCTGCCTAGTATCACCAACAGGATGGTACTGTTTGAGAAGATCCAAATGCAGAGTATGGTCAGAATTATGAAAAGTTTTATGCAACATGTAAAACAATCTAGCTGAACGACAGTATCAGATTAATATCTAGATCAGGAATGAGAAAATTAATAGATCGTAAGTTCTTGTCCAACAAATTAAGATGAGAATCAGCAGCTGAAAACCTGAGAGGAGAACAACACTCAAAACAAGGCCGATTGAAAGAATTAAAATACTTCAGAATCGACTGATCACCGAAACTCTCATTTGAAACTAATTTTTTGTGAAACTGAAGAAAACAGACAATGTCTCTCAAAAATAAATTTTTCTATTAAGAATCACAAATAAAATTTTAAGTCAAACAGATTTAAAGAAACATTATCAATGCAGAGATCCGGATGTCGAAGAGCCACTGTCCTCGACGTAACTAAAGTACAATCATACAGTACGTTGAGTTTTGTTAGGGTTCAACTTTGTCCCATAATTTGCTTCATGAACTAATTTCAGCTAGATCTCTACTAATGGATTTAGCAACCACAGGTCCACATTCAGGAGATGGAATTGATGCAAAGAGAGAGAGAGTAGCATCATCTGCATATACAGCAAGCCTGTTTTCTAGGCAAAACCCCATGTCACGTGTACTCGTATATAGTATGAAAAGTAATGGGCCAAGAACACTACCCTGGGTAACACCATATATCTCGTAGAGGATGGAAAACTTGTTCTTGATACATCAATACAAGATGTTGCTGATCGTGTCTCACTTGCGAGCGAGATGGGATGGTGGCACGTCCAGCCGATTGTGCATTTCCTCACTGGTGCGTATAAAAAGCACACTTGCTTGTACCTGAAAGCAAATGTGGGGCATGTTTACGAGTTTAAGTGCAGAACTAACGTTGCACTGGCTCTAGGATGATACGACCAGGGTTGTAATTCCTGGTGAGGTGTACTTGAAAACGAAGTGGTCTTCCTTGGAGAGAAGCTGGCTGCTTCCTTTTGGGGGGAAGACTTATCTTTACAACCTCTGGAAATCAAAGGATCAAAATTGTCATGAATGGGGTTAGGTGGATAGTAAGCTCCTTCTGTACGTGGTGAAGTTACTGATCTGCGACCTCTCGGTTTGATGTTGCTTAGGCAAACACTTATGCGATCTTTTTAAAATTCTCACTGGAGGTGTTCTTGCATCATGGAAGAGAAACTCCCTGTCCTATAAAATCTGAATAAAAACACGATCTTCCAGGTTAACCACGGTCGTGGGGAGAGAGAGAGAGAGAGAGAGAGAGAGAGAGAGAGAGAGAGAGAGAGAGAGAGAGAGAGAGAGACCTGATAAGATTCATCAAGGGTGGTGAGACCAATGTAAGTTGTGCCTCTTTCTCTGGTTCCAAAAGAGCTGAAGACACAGGATCTACATCACTGTGTTTGATCTCGGGTTCACTAAGCATGATAGGTGATAACACATCAACAGTCTGGGAAAAAATGGCCATCTACTAGGGGTATCGGAGTTTTAGGAATCTCCGGTAAGGACGGATCTGAAAGAGAAAGGTCAGGAGTTGGGAAGAAAGGCTTCAGCTTCTTGCTCTCAGCAGAGGAAAACGCAGAAGGGGAGCGATCGCTCTTTAGCTTTCTTTTTCTGACGGCTATTTGATTTCTCCCATTGAGAGGGTGGCCAATCCCTGGCAAAATTCACAAGTAGAGATTAAGGACCATCGCTTACCCAAAACACCCATGACGCAAAGGATGGGGATGTACCTCCATTCAACTCATGTAGGTGCCACAAGATAGGTTATGATATTCACTTGAGAATCCCTCAATCATAAATGTACTGAGAGTAAAGAAAAAGAACAGGACGAAACATAGCATGCACAACAGTCAGAGCAGCTCCCAACAAGTTCGGCGACCCTGATATGGCTAGTGTCTACCTCCAGCAATAAATGCTGATGTTAAATGATCCAGTCGTTTACTAGATAAGCCCGGTGTTTGGGCCGCTACACCCGGTTCAATAGACAGCGAGTTAGTGCTTCCATATGCACAAAAATCTTCCCCTGCCAAAGAGGGTATGTAGTCTTGCTGACGCACTAGACTTCAGAGAGAATTTTTGCATTTGAAAACTGCTTAATTAGGCGTATCATGATATCTCTATTTTGACTAGATGGTTCAGGTGGCACATATATTGGGACGCATGGGGATTGTTTGTGGAACTGCGGACACAGCGTTACTCTAGAGCTAACGCTAAGTTAATAAGACATAACCTATTGACTTTTCTGTAAAAAAATTATCTATTTTTTCCTGCAAGACAACACTTCTCTCCCGTGGGGTAATAAGAAGGGTTGTGAATAATTATTTCCTCAAAGACAATGTACTTGTAGGAAATATTTGTTACCAGCCTTAAAATTGACGTTGTGTACTCTTTGGCATACACTGTTGTGTAGCATTTGGACAGGCAAAACTTACTGGATAGAGAAGTCTCCCTGATCTGCTATATCTAAAACAAAGAGCTGATCACACGAGCTTACACTCGGTATTTGCGTCCAATGACAAGGGATCAGATACATTTGGATCAGGGCTAGGAAAAAAGGGCATTACTTCCTTTCTCTTTAAGTTGAAAAGCTGTATAAAAGGAAAAATATATATTATATTCATTAAATATAATACCTATATAAAGGCTGGGCTGGAAGGTGAACTCATACAACCTCCTCCTACATTTATATATCCCTTTTACCCTCAAAGGACGTACTGGTACATTTCACAAGTCATCCCTTTACCCCCATGGACGTACCGCTACGTCCTTGCAAAAAACTGCTATTTACATTATTTTTTGCATATTTTTGATAATTTTTTGAGAAACTTCAGGCATTTTCCAAGAGAATGAGACCAACCTGACCTCTCTATGACGAAAATTAAGGCTGTCAGAGCAATTTAAAAAAAATAGACTGCAAGATGTGCTTGAAAAAATTATAACCCCTGGGGGTTAAGGGTTGGAAAGTTCCAAATAGCCTGGGGGTAAAAGGGTTAAGTTCCATACTGCGAACCTCAAATAGAATTCACATCACACCTTTTTCACCTGCCTATAAAATGGATGGTGATCAAGCTCTGCACTGCTCACGAAGGTGCCGCACAGGCGACCTCAAGACAATTGCAAATTCTCACAAGCACTTGTTTGACACTCATTAGAAAACGTCATGATCTAGGAACAAAGCAAACAGACATGCGATTGCTACGGCCACCAAAAGCGAAGTGACACTAGCATCGCCTCGCCGATGCGTTAGGCGGAAGCATGATGCAACCATACATTGTTGCCACGTCCACCAGTTTTTCTTCTATATGGTCGGAACAAAAGCGTGCCAAGAACTTACCCATTTAAACGACTAGTGTTTGTATTTGCGTAAGAGCAAATAAGTTTTTAACATTACAAAATCTTTTGATGGACATATGTCTGAAACAATGTTATACAGGTCTTCTACTTACAAATATTCAGAAAAAAAAAAAAAAAAAAAATTCCAGCTGAAATTATGAATCTAAGATATTGTATCAAAAGTTCATACTGTATTCAAACAATATTGTATAAATTAACGCAGTAAGCAATACAATTTTTGCAATATGAAACAGGACTATTTTCATACTTGTTGACATTTAAAGCTGAAAATTATAGACGTGTGTTAGGTGAAACATACCCTAAGCCAAAAATTGAACAAAATCAGACAAACAAATTCTTGGAACCAATTAACTTTGTAACTTGAGGATTTCTATAGTTTGAAGATAATAAATACATGAAAATGACTGGTTGAAATCAGTACAGATATAGTTCAGATTATATATGGCATTTCTCAGATTGAAAATATTAAATCTACACTCAACCACACTAAAAACCTTTAAGTTTGTTACAAATTACATATTTAAGAACATAACAGCACAACCCAATTGAATTATAGTAACTCATTACATTTTGGCGAACCAAAGTCGATGGAAACTCATATTATAAAACAGTTACAAATTACATTTTTGTGAATGTCAAAACAAATGTAACATCCTATTTTGAGATCTGATCACTTGCAACATTCTGACAAAACTGTTGTTCAAAAATAAATATTCAAATAAAGGAAATTTTGAATATTACAAAACCAAATTAAAAGCAACTAATATCACGCTTTGAAATAAGAGCCAAATTATAATAGAAAGATTCAAGTTTTTATGATAAAAATGCAAATATTTTACACATTTTAAACATGAAAAAAATGACAATTTTACTTTTAAATGTGAAAATAACCATGACAGCTATACCTCAGTGGGATGGTTTCCCCAAGACTGAACGTATGATAAAGAAATTCCTAATTTAAAACGCCAACTACTTTAAGTTTTACTATAAAAAGGACTCTTAATTTTTTCTTCACCTAGCTAGGCATAAGTCTCCACTAAAGACTTCAAACACTATACAACCTACGTCTACATACATGCTCCTATTGTATAAAAATCATCAACATTGAAAAAAAATGACAACCATTATTTAATATATAAAATAGCAGACAAAAGTTGAATTTCATGGAATGAGTACAGTAGACTTGATGTTAACACAAAAGTCTCAAACTTTGAGAGATAAGATAGCAGGCAAAATATCTGGATGTTAACACAAAAGTCTCAAACTTTTTAAGAGATAAAATAGCGGGCAAAATATCTGGATGTTAACACAAAAGTCTCAAACTTTTTAAGAGATAAAATAGCGGGCAAAATATCTGGATGTTAACACAAAAGTCTCAAACTTTGAGAGATAAGATAGCAGGCAAAATATCTGGATGTTAACACAAAAGTCTCAAACTTTAAGAGATAAGATAGCAGGCAAAATATCTGGATGTTAACACAAAAGTCTCAAACTTTGAGAGATAAGATAGCAGGCAAAATATCTGGATGTTAACACAAAAGTCTCAAACTTTTTAAGAGATAAAATAGCGGGCAAAATATCTGGATGTTAACACAAAAGTCTCAAACTTTTTAAGAGATAAAATAGCGGGCAAAATATCTGGATGTTAACACAAAAGTCTCAAACTTTGAGAGATAAGATAGCAGGCAAAATATCTGGATGTTAACACAAAAGTCTCAAACTTTAAGAGATAAGATAGCAGGCAAAATATCTGGATGTTAACACAAAAGTCTCAAACTTTAAGAGATAAGATAGCAGGCAAAATATCTGGATGTTAACACAAAAGTCTCAAACTTTAAAGAGATAAGATAGCAGGCAAAATATCTGGATGTTAACACAAAAGTCTCAAACTTTGAGAGATAAGATAGCAGGCAAAATATCTGGATGTTAACACAAAAGTCTCAAACTTTGAGAGATAAGATAGCAGGCAAAATATCTGGATGTTAACACAAAAGTCTCAAACTTTGAGAGATAAGATAGCGGGCAAAATATCTGGATGTTAACACAAAAGTCTCAAACTTTGAGAGATAAGATAGCGGGCAAAATATCTGGATGTTAACACAAAAGTCTCAAACTTTTTAAGAGATAAAATAGCGGGCAAAATATCTGGATGTTAACACAAAAGTCTCAAACTTTTTAAGAGATAAAATAGCGGGCAAAATATCTGGATGTTAACACAAAAGTCTCAAACTTTGAGAGATAAGATAGCAGGCAAAATATCTGGATGTTAACACAAAAGTCTCAAACTTTGAGAGATAAGATAGCAGGCAAAATATCTGGATGTTAACACAAAAGTCTCAAACTTTAAGAGATAAGATAGCAGGCAAAATATCTGGATGTTAACACAAAAGTCTCAAACTTTAAGAGATAAGATAGCAGGCAAAATATCTGGATGTTAACACAAAAGTCTCAAACTTTAAAGAGATAAGATAGCAGGCAAAATATCTGGATGTTAACACAAAAGTCTCAAACTTTGAGAGATAAGATAGCAGGCAAAATATCTGGATGTTAACACAAAAGTCTCAAACTTTGAGAGATAAGATAGCAGGCAAAATATCTGGATGTTAACACAAAAGTCTCAAACTTTAAGAGATAAGATAGCAGGCAAAATATCTGGATGTTAACACAAAAGTCTCAAACTTTAAGAGATAAGATAGCAGGCAAAATATCTGGATGTTAACACAAAAGTCTCAAACTTTAAAGAGATAAGATAGCAGGCAAAATATCTGGATGTTAACACAAAAGTCTCAAACTTTGAGAGATAAGATAGCAGGCAAAATATCTGGATGTTAACACAAAAGTCTCAAACTTTGAGAGATAAGATAGCAGGCAAAATATCTGGATGTTAACACAAAAGTCTCAAACTTTGAGAGATAAGATAGCAGGCAAAATATCTGGATGTTAACACAAAAGTCTCAAACTTTGAGAGATAAGATAGCAGGCAAAATATCTGGATGTTAACACAAAAGTCTCAAACTTTAAGAGATAAGATAGCAGGCAAAATATCTGGATGTTAACACAAAAGTCTCAAACTTTAAGAGATAAGATAGCAGGCAAAATATCTGGATGTTAACACAAAAGTCTCAAACTTTAAAGAGATAAGATAGCAGGCAAAATATCTGGATGTTAACACAAAAGTCTCAAACTTTGAGAGATAAGATAGCAGGCAAAATATCTGGATGTTAACACAAAAGTCTCAAACTTTGAGAGATAAGATAGCAGGCAAAATATCTGGATGTTAACACAAAAGTCTCAAACTTTAAAGAGATAAGATAGCAGGCAAAATATCTGGATGTTAACACAAAAGTCTCAAACTTTGAGAGATAAGATAGCAGGCAAAATATCTGGATGTTAACACAAAAGTCTCAAACTTTGAGAGATAAGATAGCAGGCAAAATATCTGGATGTTAACACAAAAGTCTCAAACTTTGAGAGATAAGATAGCAGGCAAAATATCTGGATGTTAACACAAAAGTCTCAAACTTTGAGAGATAAGATAGCAGGCAAAATATCTGGATGTTAACACAAAAGTCTCAAACTTTTTAAGAGATAAAATAGCGGGCAAAATATCTGGATGTTAACACAAAAGTCTCAAACTTTAAAGAGATAAGATAGCAGGCAAAATATCTGGATGTTAACACAAAAGTCTCAAACTTTAAGAGATAAGATAGCAGGCAAAATATCTGGATGTTAACACAAAAGTCTCAAACTTTAAGAGATAAGATAGCAGGCAAAATATCTGGATGTTAACACAAAAGTCTCAAACTTTAAGAGATAAGATAGCAGGCAAAATATCTGGATGTTAACACAAAAGTCTCAAACTTTAAGAGATAAGATAGCAGGCAAAATATCTGGATGTTAACACAAAAGTCTCAAACTTTAAGAGATAAGATAGCAGGCAAAATATCTGGATGTTAACACAAACGTCTCAAACTTTAAGAGGTAAAATAGCAGGCAAAATATCTGGTAATAAGAAGCCGAACTTCCAAATCCTCATACAAATTAACCTATGGAAAAACTTTTGTAAATTTCTGGTTGTTTAGGTATTTTCATTGTTAATTTCATCATAAACACCACACACACACTCAGCAAAGGAACATTTGAAATAGTATGACTTTCTCTTCAGTTAACAATATGAAACAAATATAACTATAAAGATATTACTTTGGAAAAAGGAATTGAAAAAAACTGTATAAGAAATTTGAACTTAAATGGAAGTAAAGTCATGTATGTAATGATTTTAACAAGATTTTCGTTCCAAATAACTTAATTAAAGATATAAAAAATGGTAGTATGTTTAGTTATTTTCTTCCGAATAAGACTTTACAATAATTTTCTATGAAAACAAACCTCTATGATGCATAAAAATCTTATTGTCTAGAACTTACGACAATCAACCAAATGTTTTCTGATTTTGATCAAATGAGTTTCTACAGAAATATCCCAATATGATTTAGTCATTTTTATTTTTCCTAAGTCAACAAACACAAGTCCTTTAACGGGAGTATAATTTAAGCAAATCTGGAAACTCGGCTGTTAAAAAATTATAACGAGGTGTCGGTAGATGCTAGCGGGTGAGAGAGAATCCCCGCCCACCACCTTTGACCTACACACCTAAGAACTGCAGGTCGATTCATGCGGGAATTATAACATTAACGAACCAAGTTTGTGTACAGTACTTTCCAAAAGTACAAAAAAACCCTCATCCATTATCGGGAGACTTATCCTTAGGAGGGAGGAAGTTTCTATAACCAAACTAGTTGGTTTAAAATCCCCTGTCTAACACTCAGCCCTGTAGAGGTGCTAGTGTTGACTGCAATCAACCAGAGAAAATTTTCTTTGGTGATAAGCTAAGTTTCTGTTTATAGGGACAGTCAGGCATGAGCTTATCCTTTAAGGACACACCATCTGAAATATAAAGCTTCAAAAGGATCGAGGATACATACTTCTACGCTGATCCCAAATCCAGATAAATGGCGAGAGTTGGCTGCAGGAAAGGCATCCACCTATAAGCCTATAAAGCAACCGGGATATACCCTGTTCGTGTGAAGCCGGGGACCTCACCTGACCCAGCCGAAAAATGGGCGAGGGTTACCACCTCAAGGACAAGCGTGGTTGAAGGCGGAAGTCCAAAATTATAGAATTGAAACCATGACCAGAAGTAGAGATGTGGCAGGTGTGATGGAGAGAATGAAAATTGTTATCTTGTGGGTGCAAGAGACAAGGAAGCAAGGAAACAAGGCAAGCTAGATTGACAGTCAAAGTAAGCTTATATACATAGGAACCAATGAAAGGGGGAAGATGTAGAGTGGGTGTTATCCTTAGTAAGGAAACAGAAAAATTTGATTCAAGTGGAAAGAAAGAGTTGTAGAATAATGCAAGTAAAACTGTGCTCTAAGGAACATATCTAAATGTAGCCAGTGCATGAAGAGGAAATTAGGAATATATTTAGGAAGGAAATGAATGAAGTCGTAACATCAATAGACCTGGAAAGAAAGACTAGTTATATGTCGTGACCTGAATGGACACATTGGAAGTAGTCGGGGAAAATATTAGACTTCATGGAGGTCATAGTATGAGGAATCTAAATGAACTAACTGTAGATTTTGCATTATCTTTTATTATTATTACTAGCTAAGCTACAATCCTAGTTGGAAAAGCAAGATGCTATAAGCCCAAGGGCTCTGAAAAGGAAAAATAGCCCACTGAGGAAAGGAAATAAGGAAATGAACGATATAAGAAGTAATGAACAATTAAAATAAAATACTTTAAAACATTTGATAAGGCAATAAACAACACCTTTTTTGCAAGTGCTGTCATGATTATAAAACATATAGTGATGGGAGACAGGAAACAGATTTTCTGCTGTGTAGAAGTAACCATTTGGCAGAAGTAAAGAATTGCAAAATCATAAAATGTGAAAATTTCATCCGTCAACATAGCTTAGTTATTTCAGATTATTGTATACAGAGAGAGAGAGAGAGAGAGAGAGAGAGAGAGAGAGAGAGAGAGAGAGAGAGAGAGAGAGAGAGAGAGAGAGAGAGATCTAAGGAAGCAGTCCTGCACAGCATAAGACTAGCAGACGATGTGAGCATCTGGTGGGTAGAAAATAGCACAATGATATTGAGAACCGATGAAGAATTACTTGGGAAAACATCAGGTAGAGAATCACCCAATAACAGAGAGAATCAGTGGAGGAACCCAGATACGCAACATAAAATAAAAACAAAATGAGAAGCAAAGATAGAGTATGAAAGAAATGGTTCTGTCAAAAATAAAATAGCTTGGAAGAATGAAAATAAAGAAGCAATACATATTGTAGGTAGAACAAAGGCAGAAGGAATGAATGAATTGTTTGAGAATTTAAAAACACCAGGTCAGATTATCTATAAAACAGCAAAAAGCAGAAATCAGGCACAAAGCCACAGCATCGTGTGGAGGGGATGTGGTCTCCCATAGGTTTCCATTGTTTTCAAGTTTTGCCGCGCAAACTACCGACTGTGAAAAGCGACTGTGGCTCTCTGTCGCTCATCCCCGCCACAGGCGTGGCATGGCTTTGAAAACAATGGAAACCTATGGGAGACCACATCCACGCAACACGATGCTGTGGCTTTGTGGCGCCACAGAGTCACTAGTGTGCTCCCGGCCCAAGCAGATCACAGACTGAAATGGAAATGTTCTCTCAAAGGAATTATGCTTAAGAGCAAAATGGAAAGAACAACTTTTTGAGAATCTATTAAATGAAGAAAATTTCAGAAGTAATTTATAACAAATGAGTGAAACCCACAAGTAAAAGCCGTCTTAGATATCTCCAGAGAAGTGAAAAATGCACTTGACAAAACGAAAAATGGAACGGCTGTCAGACCTGACGGCATATCAATTGAGGTGTGGAAATGCCTAGAAAGAGAGGGTGTTGATATGGCCTTAGACCTCTTTAAAAAGATCTACCATCAAGAAAAAAGGCAGGACAGCTGGAGAAATAGTCTCAAGGTCCCTTTATATAAAAGATATACAGGACTGCTCAAACTACAGTGGGATAAAATTGATATCTCTTGCTACAAAGATCTATGAATGAGAGAAGAATAAGAAATGAAACAGCAGAAAGTAAAGAACAATTTGGGTTTATACCAGGAAAGGGCACAATAGATGCAATTTTTACACCAAGACAAACGATGAAAAAATATTGACTGACTTGAGGTATTATGGCATCCTGACATCTAAGGTCATTGATGCCGGAGCAGAAAGACAGAGGGGACTACATCTGGTTTCTATTGATTTGGGGAAGGCGTATGATCGGGTACCTAAGGAAGAGGTGGACGTGTATGAGACTGACATTAAAGGTCATTAATACCAATATTCTTTGTTATAAATTAAGAATAAAGGGAAATTCAATTTAAAACCATACAAGCAAAGATGTTCTTATAGAAGTTAAATAGCTTTTCGGAGACCGGCTTTTGAAATAAAATCTACAGATATCGCCAGCATAGTACAATGCATCCTGCCCAAGAATCTTAGCAAGGAGGAACCTGCCAATCCGACCTTGAGACTCAAACAGATATCTATTTCTCACGGTGCTAAAAGTGGGGCATTTGGTCAACAAATGCCTCGCTGTCAGGGGTACCAATCAGTGGTCGCAATTTGGCTGGTACTGGCCAGTCATCAGAAACTTGTGTGTAAACAAAGTGTGACCAATACAAAGATGACAATGAGCAGTCTCCTATTTTCGGGGCATCATGTTATACCTCTAAGGAGATATAACATTTATTTCTCTTATTTTATTTCCATATAAGCTGCCCTAATGCTGTTGCAAATTATTATAAAAGGCTCAATGCTTGGTAAACAATCAGTACAGAGGATGAGGATCCCCCTTAAGATTTGATTCTTCATCACAGGCATAAGTGCGCTCTGGGCACGATTACCAAGTTCAACCCAATATGAAAATTCTCTTGTTCGAAGGAATGATACACCATTTTGCACATGATTGTACATGAGAGGAAGGGATCAGAGGACTATTCTACAGAAGAGTGAGAATGCTTTGCAAAGCGCGTGAGTCTACAGTATTTTCTGTAGATTTGTCTCAATCTTTTTTCGGAACGACCCCGGCGATCCAGCCTCGGAAGGATGCGTGTGTGCGTAATGCTGTCAACTAGTGACTGTTCCCATCGGGAACGCGTGGTGCCCTTTTCACATTTGTGTGAATGGCATACCACTCGTTGGGCACAGGAGAAGCACTCTAATTTCACCTCTGGGAGATGGGTAGTCACCGGAGAGACTACTTACGAAGGAGAGGTCAAAATGGCATTGGAAAGGGAAGGGGATGTAACCACTTCTTTTTCCGAGTTATCGTCATATCAAGGGGGTTACGGGACTACTGTAGGCGAGGACCTGTTGTCAAACTGCACCTAAGTAGTCTTGGCCAGGATAGAGGGGTCATATCAAGCAATGCTTCTGCTGCAACAGATGTAGCGGCAATGGGAGACTGGAACGTCCTAATGAGGCCTAAAGGCCACAGCATCTTCAGAGCCCAGGACATGGCCTCGACATTGTCAGGCTCGCTATGGGGTGAAGGACGGGGTTCACCTGATCCATGTAGGCATCAGGCAAAACCACCTCAAACACCACTAGGGGAAGATCTGGGTCATTCTGTAGCGTAAATTAGGGTGAAAGAAGACCTAGCAAATTTATTTGGCCTAAAAGAAGACAGATGATAAAGAGACACGCTTTGCCTTCTTCCGACTCTTGCTGTATTCAACCAATTTGTAGTGAAGACCTGTCATTACACTCCTCTTAAGGGGAAGAGAGTGAGTAGAAATGCCCTGTAGGCAAGAACACAAGAATGGGGGTCAATTTAACTTCTGCTTGTGAAGGTGCTGCACTTTTGGCCCGCAACTCCAGGGCGAGACCATATGGCCACACATTGTTTCTTCATTTGGCAAACAGAAAAAAACAAGCTGTAAAGAGAAAAGATTAAAGCAGCCAACTTAGCATTGTTTCTTCATTTGGCAAACAGCAAAAACACGCTGTAAAGAGAAAAGATTAAAGCAGCCAACTTAGCAAGACAGTACTTCTATACTGCTCAGAGGCGAAAGTCAGAAGTGGCTTACTGTCTGTAACTAACGATACCTCGATACAATTTTTCAACAGCAGAGTTTCCAGCTTCACTGAAATAATACGCATATCAAAGGACGAGAGTTTGTATCCACTGAAGTGAAAACGTTAGGTGACTGAAAAAAATTATGGCAATGTCTACAGTACTTAAATTCTAAACACCAATACAAAAGGAGTGTTGAAAGAACTTTGTAAAACAGAAGATTTTCTTGAAGACACACTTGAAGAACTCTTAGTACAGAATAGTAGCCTTCCTCAGCTATTCTATTCTTGACAGTTATTTCGTACCTGCAGCTTGTTTGAAGAACTACCTGTAAGAAAAGAAAGGTTTTAAAAAGTGGCCGTATTTGTTCATTCACAGTCAACTTCACTTATTATTAGCCAAACAGAACGATTCAAAATAAACAGGCTAACAAGTAATTCTTATAAAACAGAGTAAATGAGAGAGTAACCATAAAAAATCTATCAAAGACTAAGGAATCAATTAATTACTGAAACTTCATCCACTACAATCTACCCTGAAACTTATGGAATTACAAAACATGATAAACAGAGAAGCAACACTCATAAAAAGGTGTCCTACCCTGAGAAAGGATCACTCCAATACTAGTTGAATTACACTGGCTATTGAACCTAGAGAAATTTTTTAGATACTGTATGTGCAACAACCCATTAGTTATCAGAGCCAGACAACCAAAAATCCAAAGGAATTTCTAAACATTGTACAGCCAATAATTTTGTAGATACAAACATAGTTACAAATGGTTTTAAATTATTGGATCCAAGATGTATATCTACTGTAGATTCTAGAAATTTCAAACATAAAGCCCTAAAACTATACAACAAGCTCTCCACTAGACATTCGAAAGACAAGATACTAACCCTTTTACCCACAATGGACGTACTGGTACGTCTCACAAAATTCATCCCTTTACCTCCCCATGGACGTACCGGTACGTCCTTGCAAAAAACTGCTATTCACATTTTTTTGCATATTTTTGTTAAGTTAATGAGAAACTTCAGGCATTTTCCAAAAGAATGAGACCAACCTGACCTCTCTATGACAAAAATTAAGGCTGTTAGAGCAATTTAAAAAAAATATATTGCAAAATGTGCTTGAAAAAAAAAATGCCTAGGGGTTAAGGGTTGGAAAGTTCCAAATAGCTTGGGGGTAAAAGGGTTAAGGCTTTCAAGAAGAAACGGAAGACTTTCGTGCTTTCTAGGTGCTCTGATAACGTGGATTTGACAATTAAAATACAATACGCTGTGTGATACTCTAAATCCATAAGAATATATTCGACAAACAGATCTTGTAAGTCTTGTAGTGCGTAAGGTTCCCACGTATAAGCACCAGGAAAATGGAAATTAAATTAAAACAGAAGAAAAGTAAATGAATGAATGATCAGCAATTCAAAATTAAGACGTTCGAGATCACAATCCCATCATACTCAAAAAGATCAAGACAACCAAAAATGAAAATGAGAATTTTATTGCTGGACAATTCATGACTACAACACCTCAATAGGATTAAAATTGGATTAAAGAAACTTGGCCCATATGGAGTACAGAGGTAAGAGAGCAAGATGGGAGAAAGAAACGAGGAATATTTGTCCCTCAGAAGGGTAAGAATTAACCCTTTTACCCCCAGGCTCTTTGGAAATTTCCAACCCTTAACCCCCAGGGGGTTATTTTTTCCCCAGCACATTTTGCAGTATATATTTTAAAAATTGCTCTAACAGCCTTAATTTTTGTCATAGAGAGGTCAGGTTGGTCTCATTCTCTTGCAAAATGCCTGAATTTTCTCAAAAAGTTATCAAAAATATGGAAAAAAAAATTTTCATAGCATTTTTTTGCAAGGATGTACTGGTACGTCCATGGGGGTAAAGGGATGGCTTTTGTGAAACGTACCAGTACATCCTTTGGGGGTAAAAGGGTTAAGTGGGGCTAGAGACTAAACGCAACAGATCCCCCAAAATGGAATTAGTTAACAAGAGCCATCAAAAGCAAGTGAATTAACAGATTGGACGGCAGAAGATGATATTTACTCAGAGAACTAATTTCCCTCAGTCTACTGTATCACGATGTACTAGCTGCTGAAAGATGTACCATACCCACAACAAACAAGTATGTAAAATACTTTTAATAAACAACCAAATTGAATGGCTTGTTGATTGAGTTTAAGGTGCGATGCGATACATCTTAGCAATCCATGTTTACCAACAGTTATAAAAGCGGCTGAGAAAACTTTGGGTGCGGAGGAAATGACCCCCTAATCTTGATGAAGTCACTGGCAGCAGGGTGACAGATATGGTTTAAGGCGAGAAAACTGTCTCTTCGACTACTACTCCTGATGCCTGGCGGATGATCTTACTGGAATTAGTATTGGACCAGCAGGGGTCACTTGTCTTGGGAAGATAGGCACTGTGCATCAAAAGGAACTGGCTATCATTTGATGAATCTAGCCAATGAATCCTGCGAGGCCCTTTGCGTTAATAGGTGTAGGAGGAGATGATGAGTTGTTATTATTTAGCCATGTATTGAGGACACAAGCAGATAACGCATGCTTGAAATACAGTATATATTTATAAAAAAAAAAAAAAAAAAAAAAAAAAAAAAAAAAAAAAAAAAAAAAAAAAAAAAAGTATCAAAACTTGCAGTACTACAATACTGACTGTTACTTGTGCATTGCAGTAAAGTAAATACAGTACTGTACAAAGTCTGTGTGCACTTTAGCCAAACTTACATGTCCAAACCTAATGAAAACTCATTTTCATTAATTTCCATTATGTGTAGTTAACGGGCAGCATGAAAATCCAAAATGACAGGATGAGTAATGAGCAAATGGTTTTGTGAAGGCGGAAATTTGAGAGAAAATTGTGTAATGTAAAAAGACATTATGACTGAATTAAAACATTTACACCTCCAAGAGCTGAACAGTTCAACTTCCTTTTCTTGCGAATATGTCTTACTCAATTAATTGGAGTAACTGTGTCGCTATTTATACCTACTGGGATATCCAAGGTACCATAACTCTGCCGACTGGCTTCCTGAAAACCAATGGTCTGACATGAACAATGCCCTCGTTTCAGGCTACATATATTTGTGTACGTTAATATCAGCAGGTTTCCCGTAAATCCTACATTCAATGTAGAGTAGGTTTATTCAATCGTGGTCATATTGTAGTGAAAGTTTTATATACTATATTACTATAATCTTTTCCATCCTTTTTACCACAGAATTTTTTTCTGTAATGGCTTGCTTATATAACCAATGGCAAACATGGATTGCTAAGATATACTGCCTAGTAGGAGATGAATAGAAAAGCATCGAACTAAAAGCTCAAGATAGAGATGACTGGCAAAACCTAACCTAGGCCCTTTGCATTAATAGGTGTAGGAGGAGATGATGATGATGGTGAGTGGCTTGCTACAAATTCATGAGCTCCCCTGGTTACATATTGCTACTCACTACAGCAATTACGATGATTGACGCAACCATCATTTACAAATTGACAATTTTATAAATTCTCTCTAGTGCTTTTATTGCAATTTGCAATGCATCTATCAAGTACAACAAGTAAAGTATATGATAATGTAATTCCTTGTACAAAAATACAATACCTTACAAATTATATTCCAAGTTTCCTATTTAACCACAAACAGACATTACAGTTGTCAAAGGGCATATGGTTGCATTAACTACGGTGAGGAATTATATTACATAACAGCATGTGAAAAATATGTACTAAACGGTTAATTTCATGAAATGTTATTTTGATAATAAAATAAATTTTTGAATATACTTACCCGGTGATTATAATAGCTGCAGCTCTGCTGCTCGACAGAAAACTCTACGGAAAAAATCCGCCAGCGATCGCTATGCAGGTAGGGGGTGTACTTCAACAGCGCCATCTGTCATCCAGATACCTAGTACTCATTGTAAACAAAGAACTCAATTTTCTCCTCGGTCCACTGCGTCTCTATTGGGGAGGAAGGGAGGGTCCTTTAATTTATAATCACCGGGTAAGTATATTCAAAAATTTATTTTATTATCAAAATAACATTTTTCAATATTTAACTTAGCCGGTGATTATAATAGCTGATTCACAACCAGGGAGGTGGGTAGAGACCAGAAATAAATGTTTACATCATTATGAGCTAAGGATTTTTTTATTTCATTTTAGAAGTTATCAAAATAACAAAAATAAAATAAATAGGTACCTGGTAAGGAAGTCGACTTGAACAATTACTCTGCCTTTTTAAGTACGTCTTCCTTACAGAGCCTCGCGATCCTCTTAGGATGCCGAGCGACCCCTAGGATCTGAAGTATGAAGGGTTGCAACCCATACCACAGGACCTCATCAAAACCTCTAATCTAGGCGCTTCTCAAGAAAAGAATTTGACCACCCGCCAAATCAACCAGGATGCGAAAGGCTTCTTAGCCTTCCGGACAACCCAAAAACAACAATAAAAAACATTTCAAGAGAAAGATTAAAAAGGTTATGGAATTAGGGGATTGTAGTGGTTGAGCCTTCACCCACTACTGCACTCGCTGTTACGAATGGTCCCAGAGTGTAGCAGTCCTCGTAAAGAGACTGGACATCCTTCAGATAAAAAGACGCGAACACTGACTTGCTTCTCCAATAGGTTGCGTCCATTATACTTCGCAGAGATCTATTTTGTTTAAAGGCCACTGAAGTTGCGACAGCTCTAACTTCATGTGTCCTTACCTTCAGCAAAGCTTGGTCTTCCTCACTCAGATGTGAATGAGCTTCTCGTATTAACAGTCTGATAAAATAGGATAAAGCATTCTTTGACATAGGCAAAGATGGTTTCTTAACTGAACACCATAAAGCTTCTGACTGTCCTCGTAAAGGTTTAGTTCGTCTTAAATAGAACTTAAGAGCTCTAACAGGGCATAAGACTCTTTCTAGTTCATTCCCAACCATATTTGAAAGGCTTGGAATATCGAACGATTTCGGCCAAGGACGAGAAGATAGCTCGTTTTTGGCTAGAAAACCAAGTTGTAGAGAACATGTAGCCGTTTCAGATGAAAATCCGATGTTCCTGCTGAAGGCGTGAATCTCACTGACTCTTTTAGCTGTGGCTAAGCAAACCAGGAAAAGTGTCTTTAAGGTGAGATCTTTAAAGGAGGCTGATTGTAGCGGCTCGAACCTTTCTGACATGAGGAATCTTAGTACCACGTCTAAATTCCAACCAGGTGTAGCCAAACGACGCTCCTTCGTGGTCTCAAAAGACTTAAGGAGGTCCTGTAGATCTTTATTGTTGGAAAGATCCAAGCCTCTGTGACGGAAGACTGATGCCAACATGCTTCTGTAACCCTTGATAGTGGGAGCTGAAAGAGATCGTTCTTTCCTCAGGTATAAAAGGAAGTCAGCTATTTGAGTTACAGAGGTACTGGTCGAGGATACAGATACTGACTTGCACCAGTTTCGGAAGACTTCCCACTTCGATTGGTAGACTTAAGGGTGGATGTCCTCCTTGCTCTAGCAATCGCCCTGGCTGCCTCCTTCGAAAAGCCTCTAGCTCTCGAGAGTCTTTCGATAGTCTGAAGGCAGTCAGACGAAGAGCGTGGAGGCCTTGGTGTACCTTCTTTACGTGTGGCTGACGTAGAAGGTCCACCCTTAGAGGAAGAGTTCTGGGAACGTCCACTAGCCATCGAAGTACCTCGGTGAACCATTCTCTCGCGGGCCAGAAGGGAGCAACTAACGTCAACCTTGTTGACAATCTTGAACGGGGGGAATGCATATAGGTCTAGATGTGACCAATCTAGGAGAAAGGCATCTATATGAACTGCTGCTGGGTCCGGGATTGGTGAGCAATATATTGGGAGCCTCTTGGTCATCGAGGTTACGAAGAGATCTATGGTTGGCTGGCCCCATGTGGCCCAAAGTCTCTTGCACACATCCTTGTGTAGGGTCCATTCTGTTGGAATGATTTGTCCCTTCCGACTGAGGCAATCTGCCATGACATTCAAGTTGCCTTGGATGAACCTCGTTACTAGCGAAATGTTTTGACCTTTAGACCAGGTGAGCAGGTCCCTTGCGATCTCGTACAACGTCAAAGAGTGGGTCCCTCCTTGCTTGGAGATGTACGCCAAAGCCGTGGTGTTGTCCGAGTTCACCTCCACCACTTTGCCTTGAAGAAGAGACTTGAAGCTTTTCAAGGCCAGATGAACTGCCAGTAGCTCCTTGCAGTTGATATGCATTTTCCTTTGACTCGAGTTCCAAGTTCCCGAGCATTCCCGACCGTCTAATGTCGCGCCCCAGCCTGTGTCCGATGCGTCCGAGAAGAGAACGTGGTTGGGAGTCTGAACAGCCAGGGGCAGACCCTCTCTGAGGCTGATACTGTCCTTCCATCAAGTCAGGCAAGACTTCATCTTCTCGGAAATGGGGATCGAGACCGCTTCTAGCGTCTTGTCCTTTTTCCAGTAAACAGCTAGGTGATATTGAAGAGGACGGAGGTGTAGTCTTCCTAACGATATGAACTGTTCCAGGGATGATAGTGTCCCTATCAGACTCATCCACTGCCTGACTGAACATCGTTCCTTCTTCAGCATGTTCTGGATGCATAACTGGGCTTGGCTTGTTCTGGGGGCCGACGGAAAAGCCCGAAAAGCTAGACTGTGAATCTCCATCCCTAAATACACAATAGTTTGGGATGGGACCACTTGAGACTTTTCCAAATTGACAAGGAGACCCAATTCCTTGGTCAGATCTAGAGTCCACTTTAGATCCTTCAGACAGCGACGACTGGAAGAAGCTCTTAGAAGCCAGTCGTCCAAATAGAGGGAGGCTCGGATGTCCGCTAAATGAAGGAATTTGGCTACATTCCTCATCAGCCTCGTAAACACAAGAGGAGCTGTGCTTAGGCCAAAGCACAGGGCTTGAAACTGGTAGACAACCTTTTCGTAAACAAATCTCAGAAAAGGTTGGGAGTCTGGGTGGATGGGGACGTGGAAGTATGCGTCCCTTAGGTCTAAAGAGACCATCCAGTCTTCCCTTCTGACCGCTGCTAGAACGGACTTTGTGGTCTCCATGGAGAACGTCTGCTTTGTGACAAAGACATTCAGCGCACTGACGTCTAGCACCGGCCTCCACCCTCCTGTCTTCTTTGCCACTAAGAAGAGACGGTTGTAGAAGCCCGGGGTTTGATGGTCCAGGACTTTGACTACCGCTCCCTTTTCTAGTAAGAGAGACACTTCCTGTTTCAAGGCTCGTCTCTTGTCTTCCTCTCTGTACCTGGGAGAGAGATCGATGGGAGACGTTACTAGAGGGGGTTTTCGTACAAACGGGATCTTGTACCCCTCTCTGAGCAACTTCACAGATTGTGCATCTGCGCCTCTCTTCTTCCAGGTCTGCCAGAAGTTCTTGAGTCTGGCTCCCACTGCTGTCTGAAGAAGCTGGCAGTCAGACTCTGCCTTTAAAGGACTTGGTTCCTTTCTTCTTTCCACGTCTCCCTTCGGCACGAGCACCTCCTCTGCTGGAGGCTCTGCCACGAAAGGGCGGAATAAATCGGGACGCTGGAGTGTCCATCCTTGGTCTAGCTGACAAGGTAGGTAAAGGGGTGGCTTTGCGAGCGGAGGACGCAACCAGATCATGAGTGTCCTTCTGTATCAAAGAAGCAGCAATCTCCTTAATCAAGTCCACTGGAAAGAGGCACTTAGAAAGAGGAGCAAACAGAAGTTCGGATCTTTGGCAAGGTGTCACTCCAGCTGACAGGAAAGAGCAAAGGTTCTCACGCTTCTTGAGGACTCCGGACACAAACGATGCAGCAAGCTCATTAGAACCGTCACGTACGGCCTTGTCCATGCAGGACATGATGAGCAAGGAAGTCTCCTTCTCTGTCGGAGAGATCTTCCTGCTTAAGAGCTCCCAGACACCAGTCTAAAAAGTTGAAGACCTCGAAGGCTCTAAATATCCCTTTCAAAAGGTGGTCTAGGTCCGAAGATGACCAACATATTTTTGAGCGTCTCATGGCTAGCCTGCGGGGAGAGTCTACAAGACTTGAGAAGTCTCCTTGGGCAGAGGCAGGAACTCCCAAGCCGAGAACTTCTCCCGTGGCATACCAGACGCTCGATCTAGAAGAGAGTCTAGCAGGGGGAAACGTAAAGGCTGTTTTCCCTAGACTCTTTTTGGACTGCATCCATTCTCCTATCACTCGTAAAGCTCTCTTGGACGAGCGTGCGAGGACGAGTCTAGTAAAGGCAGGCGAGGATGACGGCATACCTAAAACAAACTCTGACGGAGGAGAGCGCGAAGCCACAGACACAAACTGGTCCGGAAACATCTCTTTGAACAGAGCTAAAACTTTCCTAAAGTCCAAAGAGGGTTGCGTGGACTTAGGCTCGTCAAGATCCGAATGTGGTTCATCAACGTGTGCAGCACCATCGTCATCAGAAAGTCCATCGTCCGAGTATTGAGGAGGAAGCGGCAATGGAGTAGGTAACGGCTGGTTAGCTGAGTCCGGTCGCACGGGTGCATGCGTGACTGAACCGGACGCAACGTCATGGAACTGTTGCCCAGTCTGTGAGCTGGCAACAACCATAGCAGCGCGGGGACGCACAGCGTCTACTCCAGACTGTCTGGCCTGATGTGGGTGAGCAGTGGCAACCACACTGGGTTGCGGAGGTTGACGCACCGCGTCAAAACAAAACAACTCTGACGGTTGTTGTACCTCGCGAACGTCAACATGCGGCTGGCAGGGCACACTGGAACGCATGGGTGGCGGGACTCTCTCAGCTGGAGTGCGCAAGAAGGTCGCCTCAGCGTCCACAGGACGCACAACCGAGTGTGTGGTTGGTTGTAGGCAAGAGGCTGTACTAGCCGGTGCAGCAGCAACCTTCTCCGCACGAAAGTCCTGCATCAGAGACGTTAATTGGGACTGCATGCTCTGCAGCAAAGACCACTTAGGGTCTGCAGGAGCAGGTGCGGCGACAGACGGTGTAACTGTCTGAGGCGGTACCGCTTTGCCTCTCTTAGGAGGTGAGCAGTCATCGGAAGACTGCCGCGAGTCCGAACTGACCCAGTGGCTACAGCTGGGCCGTTGGACTTGCGCGGAAGGGACCGACTTGCGCTTTAACGGTCGTGAGACCTTGGTCCATGGTTTCTTGCGAGAAACCTCTTCCACAGACGAGGAATAAATGGGCTCTCTCGTCTTTGTGTGGTAGGGGCGATCTTGGGTAGATACGCCCGAAACCACGGAGGGAACGTCTGTTCGCTGATTAAAGCCTCTCGAACCCATTGGTCGTACGACATTGCTTCTCCCCTGGACTTGGGAGCTTGCAAGAGGTCCCGGACTAGGAGGACGACAGGCACGAACAGACGAACCCTCAAGCGCAACACTATCCACAACACTATCACTCACTTTATCACTTCCCACTGCACTTTTACACTTCAGCTCCTTGACGTCCGCCATGAGCTGGTTACGGTCACTAGCCAGGGACTCAACTCTCTCACCCAGAGCTTGGATGGCACGCATCATATCAGCCATCGAAGGTTCCTGAGTGCCAGAAGGGGGATTCGGAGCAACCACTACAGGGGAAGGAATAGGTTGTGGGGCATGAGGAGAGGAAAATTCAACAGAACGAGAGGAACTTCTCCTGACTCTATCTCTCTCTAGCCTACGTGTATATTTTTGGAATTCGATAAAATCGAATTCCGAAAGCCCAACGCATTCCTCACATCGATCTTCCAATTGACAGGTTTTATCCCGACAATTGGAACAAACAGTGTGAGGATCGATAGAGGCCTTCAGAAGACGCCTTGAACAGTCCCTAGCATTACACTTCCTGAATTTTGGGACTTGAGAAGGGTCAGCCATTTTGAATTGGTCAAAGGGGAATTCAAAAACTATCCAAAGTCATCAACAAATGATCCGTAATCAAAAAAAGAATGCAAGGATTTATTGAAGAGAAAGCCTGCACAGCGAAAGCTCAAAACTAGAATAGTGTACTTCACCAAATAGTTGTGAAAACAAATCTAGTTAGCAACAGCGAATTAGTAGGTCTTGCCGGTAGCACGACAGAGAGAAAATTGAGTTCTTTGTTTACAATGAGTACTGGGTATCTGGACGACAGATGGCGCTGTTGAAGTACACCCCCTACCTGCATAGCGATCGCTGGCGGATTTTTTCCGTAGAGTTTTCTGTCGAGCAGCAGAGCTGCAGCTATTATAATCACCGGCTAAGTTAAATATTGAAAATTTTGGCACACATCACGAGAGGTTAAAGACACATCATCAATTGTAAATGTCAAAACGTTATCTACGGAGGGAGGCTCCGATTCCTGAACTATAGGTCCCATGACATTTCTTATTCAACTATATCATACATCATCTTGGAATAAATATTCCAATACTATTCCGTAAAAGATATTTCTGTCACGAATATTACTACCTATAGGGTAGAGGTACCACTTACATCTCCAAGCTTGCCAGCATGTTTACCATAATTAAATTTAATAAAAATTAATGAAAATAGATTTTTAAGTCAATAAAAATATCAATCACAATGCTATATACTGTAATAAGTATAGTAATTTTGGTAGTTATTTTCAGTTTCTATCTATTCCATACTGCCTTGCTATCAGAACTATAAGGGCTGTAGCAATCTGTTTTCCAAGAAGGGTTGCACCTTGAAATATCTTCAGCATTACTAATAAAAGACTATTATAGTCCTTGGTTTCCTGGTGTAGATTTGACAATATAAAGCCTCACTTTTCTTCCCTTGATTGCTACAGTGTTTTTTTTTCCAAGAAACCTTTCAAAGACAACATATTTAGCTGATAAATCTAGAGTGATTAAATATTTGCACAGTCCTGCATTTGGAGTATTCTTATTAAAGGCATGGATGCGAGAATTGTTCCACACGCACCCAACGGTCATAGAAAGTACCGCTAACAGTGCCTTGAGTGAGCAACCTCCAAGATTGTTCTCTGTCCTCAGCATACCACACCATAATGGGCCCAAAGTGAAACCAATATCTTTCTCTAAATTATTCCTATTCCTACCACTCGCTTTCTACTCTGGACTTTGTAACCATTACTGGAATATGTCTTCCCCTACTACTATATGTACTAGAGACCAGCCATCCCAAAACTCTGCCTCTACCTTAAACAGATAATGCATGCAAAAATATGAGGCATTTTACTGAGTTACCTCTGACGCTTTATCAAAAGAAAAGTTCTTGAAATTTAATGTGGTCCCTCCACTTTAGGCAATGCAAGCTCTTGAGTGTTTATACCCTCGTGATGATAGAAGACCCGAGTAAGACTGCCAAGGCTCCTTTTTTTATATAAGGGTTGTAAAGAAAGTCCAACACCACAGAACGTATTTCCGTACGATCCCTAAAACTTCAATGCAATGTTCAGTTTCAAAAGGACCTCAGTTCTCCAGGATCATATTGCATAATAACCTGTTAAGAAGGTATTTTTAGGTCCAGCACAGCCTATGAAATGAATTTGTTCTTGGCCATGGACTCGCAAAGCAAGGAGTAAACACCTCGAGTAGCAGAAAAGCCTACCTAACCGTTGGACCGAGTAACTAACTTACTACCTTTGCAGATGAAAGGGCTACCAAGCATTGAATTCTGACCAGCAGATTGACAGGCTCCAACTCAAAGAAGCCTTCCTCGTAAATTGGAGGTCCACATCCTAGTTCCACCAATTCTCTGAGGCCATTTGTTTCTCAATAATAAAGAGGTGTACGGTGCTCTAACCACTGAAGATTTGCCCAGATTCAAGCCAATATGCTGTAGCACTTACATTAACAATGCCCACTTAGCCTTGATGCTTGGAACAGAAAAAATCTGGTCGTTTTATCAAGATAAATGGAGTGCTAGACTTCCTCATATGACCATTCTCTAAAATGTTCTTCACCAGTTTCAGGACTTGAGGCTTGTCTTAACTGCACTTGGAAGACTCAAGAACAATGTGCCAAGGCGGCAAATGTGTACTGGAGACTTACTGTAGTTGTTAGCCCTTTCGTCTGGCAAAACTCCTGGAACCTGTGGATCCAACTGACAGGACTAGATGTTCAATAATGTACAATAATTACCAAGTACTGTAGTATAAGGTCTTGTTGAATAGATGTCTATAAATTTAGTTAACCTCTGATGAGTGAACTTAAAGTGGAGATGCCTAAAGAGCAGGGTGTCCGACGATCGTTCCACTTCTAAGAGAGAATAAGAAGGGAGAAGACACGAGGCCACAGTTCTGGTTAAGCTACAACCCTAGTTGGAAAAGCAAGATGCTATAAGCCCAAGGGCTCCAACGGAAAAATAGCCCAGCGAGGAAAGGAAATAAGTAAATAAATAAATGATGAGAACACATTAACAATAAATCATTCTAAAAACAGTAACGTCAAAACAGATATGTCATATACAGTACAGTATAAACTATAAAAAGACTTATATCAGCCGGTTCAACATAAAAACATTAGCTGCAACTTTGAACTTTTGAAGTTCTACTGATTCAACCACCAGATTAGGAAATTCATTCCACAACTTGGTCACAGCTGGAATAAAACTTCTAGAATACTGTATAGTATTGAGCCTCAAGATGGAGAATGCCTGGCTATTAGAATAACTGCCTGCCTAGTATTACGAACAGGATGGAATTGTCCAGGAAGATCTGAATGTAAAGGATGGTTAGAGAAGAGGTAATTTGCTCTCTCCTTCCAGCATGCCATTCCCAAAGATTTAAGCCAGTTTCCGGCAATTTAGAAACTCTTAACAAGGTGTGAATCCCATTCTTATCATAATGTCGAGCTGCTCATTCCTCTGAAAGATTAGCTATCGCAGTCGAGGGGTTAGGGCTGTCAACGGTATGACCCGCATTAGATAGCCTAGGCGCGGAAGCAATATTCCCGATGGGTGGTGAGCATAGGCTGGGTCCAAGATTGGGTGGCAAGACTATTATGGGACACCAAGCCCATCATTAACGTCAAATCCGAAGGGTCTTGTCCCCGAATCCCTTCGTCAGCATTATCCCTGCCTTTCTTCCCAGCTCTCAAAACTTTCTTTCCAACTTTGACACCAAAGCTAACTCCCTTCATACCACAGAACTCAAAGTATGATTGTAAGTGGCTCAAGGGCAGTTGCTACTCTACATCTGGATCTCAACATAGATAATGTTTCTTTAAAATGGAGTTTTTATGATAAAACAAAGTTTTGTGAATACTTACCTGGCAGTTATATATACATAGCTAATTATCTCTATTTCGGCAGAATTTTTCTAAAACTAGGCAACCGCCTTGTGGTGGTTGGGTGGTAACACCCGTTAAAGGGTGGTAGGAGGAATCATTCCCGTTTTCTGTTCTTCAGTTCATCTATGCCCGACCTGTCTCCTGAGGGGAGGTGGGTGGGCCTTCGAATGTATATATAACTGCCAGGTAAGTATTCACAAAACTTTGTTTTATCATAAAAACTCCATTTTTATGAATAGAACTTACCTGGCAGTTATATATACATAGCTGATTAACACACTTGGAGGAGGGTGATAGACAGTAACATCGTTGGGGAAACAACCAAAAAAGTTGTAGGATAAATAAACACCTTGATTCCTTACCTGCTAAGGTAGCTGACTTCAAAGGTTCCTGCCTCTTGAGTCGCTTTCCCTTAGGAGTGTCAGCCAGGATGTGACCTGCAGTGCTGAAAAACACTCAATCGAGTCTGTCAACGGGGTGAGACCAACAATCTGACTAGACTTCAGGACTACCTATTGCCCAAAATAAAAAACCGCAACTTTACCAAACCAACCACCTAACATTTGCAAAGTAGATAAAAATAATCTAACTAGACTGAGGTGACTGTACACAAGTCGAAGCCCTCAGACAACCAATAAAAAATACACCAACCTATGTACAAGTAAACAAAACTAAGGTTGAGGGGAGGTAGTAACTCCTTTGCCTAATACAGAAGCCGTAGCTACGTATGGTCCCAAGGTATAACATTTCTCATAATCCACCCTCACCTCTCTGAGGTAATGAGAGGCGAACACAGAGTTGCTCCTCCAGAATGTCGCATCCATAATTTGACGGAGCGACATGTTCTTGCGGTAAGCAAGCGAGGTCGCAATGGCCCTCACTTCGTGAGCTTGCACTTTTAAAAGTCCGAAGTGTTCCTCCTCACACAAGAGATGCGCTTCTCTTATCACTTCCCTCAGGAAAAAGGATAAAGCGTTCTTGGAAAGGGGCTTTTGAGGATCTTTCACAGAACACCACAGGGAGCTAGAAGAGCCTCTCACACTTTTTGTGCGAGACAAGTAGGTCTTGAGGGCTCGTACTGGACAGAGCAGCCTCTCTTGCTCTTGACCCACTAGGTTGGTCAAGTTAGGAACCTCAAAGGTCCTCGGCCAGGGCTTAGAAGGGTTCTCTTTCTTAGCGAGAAAGTCTAATCTCAAGGCACAAACTGCCCCATTCAGATTGAAGCCTACCTGTTTTTCAATTGCATGGACTTCACTAACTCTTTTAGCTGTTGCTAAGGCCAAAAGAAAGAGGGTCTTCTTGGTAACCTCCCTAAGGGGAGCCTGTGAGATGGGCTCAAATCTCTTGGTGCACAGAAATTTAAGAACCACATCAAGGTTCCAAGAAGGGGGCTTTAACTGGGTCTGCTTGGTCGTCTCAAAAGACTTCAAGAGGTCATGTAAGTCCTTATCGCGAGACAAGTCCAAGCCTCTATGCCGACAGACGGAAGAGAGCATACTTTTGTACCCTTTGATAGTGGACACAGCTAGCTTAGCGTCCTGTCTGAGGTACAACAAGAAATCCGCAATCTGGCTCACAGAGGTAGTGGATGAGGAAATCTTGTGCTTCCTACACCAAGCCCTAAAAGTCTCCCACTTGGACTGGTAGACCCTCTGCGAAGAGACCCTCCTCGCTCTGGCGATAGCTTTCGCAGCTTGCGCTGAAAAGCCTCTCGATCTGACGAGCTTCTCGATAGTCTGAAGGCAGTCAGATTGAGAGCGAGGGGGTTTTGATGATATCTCTCGAAGTGGGGTTGTCTGAGCAGATTTGGACTTGCAGGGAGGCTTCTTGGAAAGTCCATCAACAAGTCCACCACCTCCGTGAACCACTCCCTCATCGGCCAGAATGGAGCTATCAGGATCATCCGTCCCGAATCGAGGAGGGCGAATTTCCTGACTACCAGATTGATGATCTTGAACGGGGGAAAAGCATAAGTGTCCATCCCCGTCCAATCCATCAAAAAGGCGTCTACTGCTATTGCCTCTCTGTCCGGAACTAGGGAGCAATAGATGGGGATCCTCTTGGATAAATTGGAGGCGAAAAGATCGATGAGGGGTCTCCCCCACAGCCTCCAGAGACTCTGACAGACCTGTTGGTTGAGGGTCCATTCTGTGGGAAGGACCTGCCCTTTCCTGCTGAGCATGTCCGCCCTCACATTCTTCTGTCCCTGAACAAACCTCGTCAGCAGGCTTATCCTGTTCTCCTTCGCCCAAAGAAGGAGCTCTCTTGCTGTCTCGAAGAGAGACAGAGAGTGAGTCCCTCCTTGCTTCCTGATGTAAGCAAGAGCTGTGGTGTTGTCTGAGTTGACCTCCACAATCTTCCCAGACACCAAGTCCTTGAAGGCCTTTAGCCCCAGAAAAATGGCCACCAGCTCCTTGTTGTTGATGTGCCATCCCAGCTGAATTCCTTCCCAATAGCCTGAGACCTCCTTGCTTCCTAGTGTTGCCCCCCAGCCTGACTCTGATGCGTCTGAAAACAACACTAGGTCTGGGTTCTTCTTGTGTAAGGAGATCCCTTCCCCTAACAAGGTTGGGTCCAGCCACCACTTCAGAAGAGTCTTGACTTCTATTGGAATGGGGAAGGAAAAGGAGTCTTCCTGCATCTTTCTGTTCCAAGTCTTCGAAAGAAAGTGCTGAAGAGGCCTTAGGTGGAGTCTCCCCAGAGAGACAAACAGTTCGAGGGAGGATAGAGTCCCCAGCAAACTCATCCACTCCTTCGCTGTGCATCTCTTCCTGTCCAGGAAAGTTCTGACTTTTACGAGACACTAGGTCTGTCTTTCCTGAGAGGGAGAAGCCCGAAAAAGAACTGAATTCAGAACTATCCCCAAATAGAGAATAGTCTGATTCGGTCTGATCTGAGACTTCTCCCTGTTGATGACCAGGCCTAGATCTTGAGCCATCATAAAAGTCTTCCGTAAATCCTCCAGACATTTCTCCCTCGATCGTGAACGAATCAGCCAATCGTCCAGATAGAAGGATATCCTTATCCCCTCCTGATGCAGCCAACCTGACACATTCGCCATTACCCTGGTGAAGACTTGAGGAGCCGTGCTGAGACCGAAGCAAAGAGCTCTGAATTGGAAGCACTTGCCCTCCATTACAAACCTCAGGTACTTCCTCGAAGTCGGATGGATGGGGACATGGAAATATGCGTCCTGCAAGTCGAGGGACACCATCCAGTCCCCTGGACGTACTGACGCCAGCACCGACTGAGTCGTCTCCATGGAGAACTTTGTCTTCTCCACAAATACGTTGAGAGCGCTGACATCCAGGACGGGTCTCCATCCGCCCGAGTTCTTGGGGACCAGAAACAGGCGATTGTAAAAACCTGGGGAGACTAGATCCCGAACCGGTTCTATCGCCCCCTTGTCTAGCATTTGGTTGACAAGGTCTACTAGGGCCTTCTGTTTCCCAGGATCTGAGTACCGGGCTACTAAGGCCAGCGGAGCATCTGCGAGAGGAGGTTTTTTCAGAAAGGGGATCTTGTATCCTTCCTTGATGACTGAGAGGGACCAGGTGTCCGCCCCTCTCCTCTTCCAAGACTGCCAAAAACCTGACAGTCTTGCGCCTACTGTCTGGAGGAGACGAACTTCATTTCCTGGAGCGAGGTCTGAAAGAACCCCTGGTAGATCTTGGTCCTGAATCTTGCCTTCTCCCCCTAAAATCTGATCTTGAAGTAGTCCTGCCCCGAAAGGGCTGCTGGAATCTCCTTTCCTCCCGTTTCAAAGACGAAGGAGGGGCTGCAAAGGGCTTACGAGCAGAACGAGATAAAAGGTCTTGGGTGGCTTTTTGGGCCAGAGAACGCGTAATGTCATTAACCAGGGACTCGGGAAAAAGATGTTGAGAGAGGGGGGCGTAAAGAAGCTCAGACTTTTGAGCATTGGTAACAGACCTAGAAGCAAAAGAGCAAAGCAGAGCTCTCTTCTTTAGGACCCCAGCTGAGAACAGAGCAGCCAACTCATTCGCCCCATCTCTGAGGGCCTTATCCATACAGGACATAATGCTGGTAAGGTCCCTAGATCCATCCATCTGTTCAGTTTTCCTTGCGAGAGTCCCAAGCAACCAGTCTAGGAAACTAAAAACCTCAAAGGCTCTAAAAATACCTTTGACGAGATGATCCAGCTCCGACATTGACCACATGACCTTGGCTGAGTTGAGAGCATGCCTTCTAGCAGAGTCCACTAAACCAGAGAAGTCACCCTTGGAGGAGGAAGGCACTCCCAGACCCAAAGGTTCTCCAGTTGCATACCACATACCCGCTCTTGAAGCAAGACGAGCTGGTGGAAACGAGAAGGAAGTCTTAACTGTTTGTCTCCGCTCCATCATCCAGTCATCAATCTTCGTGAGAGCCTTCTTTGCGGAGATAGACAGCTTCATCTTGATGAAGGCCGACTGTTTCTTGGCCTTCTTTCTGTTAAATTGGGACTGAGGAGATTGAGGGGCAGCAGGTTGGAATTCCTCTCCAAAAAGTTCAAGAAGGGAGCGAGAGAGAACTTTGTAATCTCCCACAGCGTCGGCAGGATTATCATCGTCATCAGAAACATCCTCGAGGGCCTGATCCACATCTGCAATATCCTTCGAAAGAGAAGGATCCTTAGAACCCGACAAGGGCAAATCAAAGGCATCATCCTGCAAAAGACGGGTTGCATCCTGGAGTCCCGCGCTAGAAGAATCCTTGGAACGAGAGGCAGTATCGTCCCGAAGAGGCAGGGTGGTATCGCCCTGGGACCGAGAACGAGAGGCAGAGTCGTTCTGTCGTCGAGAGCGAGAGGCGGTATCGTCGTGGCGGCGAGAATGAGAGGCGGTATCGTCGTGGCATCGTGAACGAGAGGCGGTATCGTCGTGGCGTCGAGAACTAGGGTCGGTATCGTCGTGGCGCCGTGAACGAGAGGAGGTATCGTCGTGGCGAAGCGAACGAGAGGAGGTATCGTCGTGGCGAAGCGAACGAGAGGAGGTATCGTCGTGTCGAAGCGAACGGGAGGAGGTATCGTCTTGGTATCGAGAACGAGAAGCAGCGTCGTTCGATAAGGTATCGTCCAGGTATCGAGAACGAGAAAACGTATCGCCCTGGTATCGCGAAGAAGTATCGCCTGGCGAAAGCACACATTCCTCATCCTGGCGTAGAGAGGGAGAAGTTTTCTTTAAAGAAGAACTCCGTTCTCTCTTAGAGGCAGACTTCTTAATCGGCAACGAGTCGTCTTTACGTCTGTCAGACTGGGCGTGAGGGCGGCTAAAGGCTTGTACTAAAGTCAAAAGTTGTTCCTGCATGACAGACATAAAGGATTTAGCAACATCAGTTGGGTCTTGCGGACCCGAAGGGGGGGGGCTGACGAATAACACTCGTATCTTCGGCAGCAGGCTTCGTCCTTTTCACAGGCACGGAGTCGAAATCATCCTCCGACGGGCAAGGTTCATAACTGCTAGAACCGGGAGAGAAAGAACGAGACCGGTCGTCGCGGTTCCATCTCCTCTTAGTAGGTCTTGAAGCTTCATACTTCCATTTACGTCTGGACGAATTCGGAGAAGAAAACAACACATCCGACTTGTCTTTCCCGTGACGGTCAAGAGCAGCCTGGGAATCGACAACAGGACTGTCTGAGGCGACGGCTGACCGAGGGTACGTACCTCTCACCCCCTTTCGGTCATCGACGTACCTTCTCCCTTGGTCCTGGAAGCTTGGTAGAGGTCTAGGCCTAGGGGTATGACAGATTCGGTCGGTTGCCACCTCCACTGCACTAACACAAGCACTTTCACTTTCCTTACCTTTAAAGGCCTCCAGCTGTTCTTTAATGGCCTTCAACTCGGCCGCCAGGCTAGCGTACCGAGGGTCATCCGTAGATACGGAACCCGTAGGAGGTGCAGGAGTTACTACCTCAAGGGAAGGATCAACTTCCAAAGAGGAATCAATAATAGGATCAATAGATAAATCTACGCTAAGTTCGTCTTCCTTACCACTAACAGACTTAGACTTAGACCTAGAAGCTCTCCTAACTCTATCGAGCTCTAGCTTACGCACATAGCGCTTCATAATTAACCAATCTTTCTCATCCAAAACCTTACATTCCCCGCACCTATTATCAAGGGCACAAACAAAACCCCTACAATGAGAACAAACAGTGTGAGGATCAACCGCCATTTTCGGTAGTCTCACCTTACATTCCTCATTCGCACAGATACGGTAATGACTCTTTTCACTCATAATGAAAACCAGCAAAAAAAAAAAAAAAACTAAGAGAAAACAAAATACAACGATCGCCAAAACCCCAAATCAGAGTACTTCACCAAAAAAGCAGACTGGTACACCGAGCAGGGAAAGTGAAGAAAAACTCTTAATGACGGACCAACGTGTTGTCGATCCGGCCGGCAGAGATGAACTGAAGAACAGAAAACGGGAATGATTCCTCCTACCACCCTTTAACGGGTGTTACCACCCAACCACCACAAGGCGGTTGCCTAGTTTTAGAAAAATTCTGCCGAAATAGAGATAATTAGCTATGTATATATAACTGCCAGGTAAGTTCTATTCATAAAATGATATTTTCATAATAAAATAAATTTTTGAATATACTTACCCGCTGGTTATATAAAAGAGCTGAAGTCCCTGACGCCAGGGCAGAAAATTCAAATCTCGCGCTATCGAAGATACGCCAGGTGTACCAACCGCACCCTAGCGGTAGAACAGGTGGAACTACACACCAACTCCAGTTCTTCCATGCCTCATAGCCATACCATAGGTAGTCTCTAGAGGGGAGGAGGGAGGGTGTTAAATTTATATAACCAGCGGGTAAGTATATTCAAAAATTTATTTTATTATGAAAATATCATTTTTAAATATAAAACTTACCCGCTGGTTATATAAAAGAGCTGATTGACACCCCTTGGTGGCGGGTCAGAGACAGCTACATACAGAAAATTCACTTAAGGGTTACATACAATAAACTTAAGCAGTTCTCACCTGATAAGGAAGCTGACAGCAATGATACTCTGCCTCATTTCGTCCGCTATCCTTAAGAGATCCAGTAATCCACTCGGGCTGAAAATCTCTAGGAGCTGTCAAACGGTACAAACACCTATAACATGACAGGACCTCAACCAATACCCTTGTTCCGGGTGCACTCAAGGAACAAAATGACCACCTAGCCAAATCAAAGATTGCGGAAGACTGACGCCCAATCTCCACAAACAACCATAAAAAACGAGTTCCAAGAGATAGAAAAGGGGTATTAGGAAAAAAGGGAACGTAGTGGTAGATCATTCACCTACTATCGCATTAGCAGCTATAAAAGGACCCAACGTAAAAAGGTCCTCATAGCGAGTCTGAACATTCTTCAAATAATGGGATGCAAAAACAGACTTACTTCTCCAAAATGTTGTATCCATCAGACTTTGCAGAGAACGGTTCTGTTTAAAGGCCACTGAAGTCGCTACCGCTCTGACTTCATGTGTCTTGACTTTGAGGAGCCTCTGATCCGACTCATCACACTGAGCATGAGCTTCTCGAATCAACAATCTAACGAAAAAAGACAAGGCATTCTTGGACATGGGCATCGAGGGTTTCCGAACTGCACACCACAGAGCGTCTGAGTTACCTCTCAGATTCTTAGTTCTGTCCACATAACAACGTAGAGCTCTAACTGGACAGAGAACCCTTTCCAATTCATCGCCAGCCAAATCCGAAATGTTAGAAATCTCGAAGGATTTGGGCCATGGTCGAGAAGGGTTTTCGTTCTTGGCCAGAAACCCCAGTTGCAAAGAACAAATGGCTTTCCCATTCCGAAAACCAATGTTCTTGCTTAAAGCGTGAACTTCACTAACTCTTTTCGCAGTGGCGAGGGTAACTAGAAAAAGGGTTTTCAAGGTTAAGTCCTTAAATGAAGCCGAGTGTAAAGGCTCAAATCTGTCACTCATGAGAAATTTAAGGACAACATCCAAATTCCAGGCGATGGGAGCCGTTTGAATCATCTTGGTCGTATCAAAAGACCTAAGTAAATCTCGTAGATCCTTATTATCAGAAAGGTCTAGGTTCCTGTGTCGAAAAACCGTCGCCAACATACTCCTGTAACCTTTAATAGTTGATGACGAGAAGTTATGCTTAGTTTTAAGGTCCAAGAAAAAATCTGCTATTTGGGAAAGCGATGTACTGGAAGAGGAAATCGCGTTAGTTCTACACCATTCCCTGAACAACTCCCACTTGGACTGATACACCTTGATGGTTGAAGACCTTCTTGCCCTTGCAATTGCCTTGGCTGCCTTCTTCGAAAATCCTCTAGCTCTAGCGAGTTTTTCGATAGTCTGAAGGCAGTCAGACGTAGAGCTCGGAGGTTTTGATGATTTCGGGCCAAGTGAGGTTGTCTGAGAAGATCGGGTCTCATGGGAAGGCTTCTCGGGACATCCACCATCCATTCCAGTACCTCTGGAAACCAGCTCCTTGACGGCCAGAACGGAGCTATCAGTGTCATTCTGGTCTCCTCGTGTGAAACGAACTTCTGAATCACTTTGTAAAGGATCTTGAACGGAGGAAAGGCATAAACCTCCATGTGTGACCAGTTCATCAGAAAAGCGTCTATGTGAAAAGCTTCGGGATCTGGAACCGGAGAGCAATAACACTCTAGTCGTTTGGTCTTCGCGGTGGCAAAGAGATCCACGAGAGGTCGACCCCATAACCGCCACAGACTCTTGCAGATGTCCGGGTGCAGAATCCATTCCGTGGAGAGAACCTGACCTTTCCTGCTGAGTCTGTCTGCGCTCACATTGTTGACTCCCTGGATGAACCGCGTCAAAAGAGTCACCTTCCTTTCCTCCGCCCAGATGAGGAGCAGTCTTGCAATCTCGAACAGAGGCCAAGAGTGGGTCCCGCCTTGTTTCGCAATATAGGCCAGAGCTGTCGTGCTGTCCGAATTGATTTGGACTACCTTGCCCCTGATCTGCTTTTCGAAGCCGATGAGAGCCAGATGAATAGCTAAAAGCTCTTTTTGATTGATGTGGAGAGAGGTTTGCTCTACCGTCCAAGTCCCCGAAAGTTCCTGCTTCTCTAGAGTGGCTCCCCACCCCGAGTTGGAGGCGTCGCAACACAACACGAGGTTTGGGTTCCTCTGAAGTAAAGACAAGCCTTCTTTCAGTCTGGGCTCGTTGTTCCACCATTGAAGATGAGACTTGATGGAAGTCGAGATGGGAATGCAATCCCTGTCGAGGCTGTCCCCTTTCTTCCAATGGCGGTTGAGATGAAACTGAAGAGGACGCAAGAACAACTTCCCCAGGGTCACGAACTTCTCTAACGACGAGAGAGTCCCCAGAAGGCTCATCCAATCTCTGACGGAGCAAAGATCTCTCTTCAGGAACGTTTGTACTTTTAGGAGGGCTGCTTGGATTCTCACCGACGGCGGAAAAGCCCAAAAACTCCGACTGTGAATCTCCATCCCCAAATAAAGAATCTCCTGGGATGGAATGAGTTGTGATTTTTTCGAGCTCACCAGGAGACCCAGTTCTCTGGAGAGATCCAAAGTCATCTTGAGGTCCTTCAAACAACAATCGGCTGAGGAGGCTCTTATCAGCCAATCGTCCAGATACAGAGAGGCCCTGATTCCCCTCGAATGCAGCATGCTTGCCACGTTCAGCATGATCTTGGTGAACAATAGAGGAGCCGTGCAAAGTCCGAAACAAAGAGCCCTGAACTGGAAGACCTTGTTTCCGTCCATGAACCTCAGATAACGTCTGCAGCTGGGATGAATCGGAAGGTGGAAATAGGCATCCTGAAGATCTAAAGAGACCATCCAATCGTCCTTCCTCACAGCTGCCAGAACTGTTTTCTGAGTCTCCATGGTGAACGTCGAGTTTTTGACGTAACCATTGAGCACACTTACGTCCAGAACCGGTCTCCACCCCCCGGAACTCTTGGGTACTAGAAAAAGGCGGTTGTAAAACCCCGGAGACGTAACATCTTGCACTTCCTCTATTGCTCGTTTCTCTAATAAAAGAGACATCTGTAGAAGCATGGCTTGTTTCTTGGGACCCTCTCTGTATTTGGGCGAAAGATCCACTGGATCTGTGACTAAAGGAGGATTGGTCAGGAAGGGGATCTTGTAGCCTTCCTTTAACACCTGGACGGACCAGGGGTCCGCTCCATTCCTCTCCCAAGCCTCCCAAAAGTGAGTCAACCTGGCCCCCACTGCTGTCTGAAGGAGAGGGCAGTCAGACTTTACCTCGGCCGGACTTGCCCCCTCTGCCTCTAGGTTTCCTTCCTTCTGGTTTAAAAGAGCCTCTCCCAGAGGGCTTCCCACGAAAGGACTGAGGACGAAACCCAGAAGAAGATTCCTTAGGTTTTCGAGAGGAGAGAGACGGAGGCAAAACTTTCCTAGTCGAATGAGTAACTAAGTCATGTGTGGCCTTCTGAGTGAGAGCAGTAGCCACCTCGCCCACTAAATCCTGAGGAAATAAAGAATTAGACAAAGGTGCGAAAAGAAGGCCTGTCTTCTGATAGGGAGACACTCCTGCGGAGAGGAAGGAGCACATCGTGGCCCTTTTCTTGAGAATTCCAGCTGTAAACAAGGCAGCAAGTTCGTTGGAGCCATCTCTCACACCTTTGTCCAAGCAGGACATCAAATGAACCAAACCACTAGTGTCCGTTTCCGTCATATCAGAGACCCTCTTACTCAAAGCCCCCAAAGCCCAGTCCAAAAAATTAAAAACTTCGAAGGCCCTGAAAAGACCTTTAAGCAAATGGTCGAACTCTGGAATGGACCACCAAATCTTCGTCTTCCTTAAGGCAAGACGACGAGAAGCATCTACCAAACTTGAAAAATCCCCTTGGGCAGACGAAGGAAAACTCAAGCCCAACACTTCACCAGTCTCATACCACACACTAGATTTAGAGGCTAACCTAGCGGGAGGAAAGGCAAAGGCCGTCTTGCCAAAAGCTTTCTTGGAGTCCAACCAAGAACCCATTAACTTCAAGGCCCGCTTAGAAGATCGAGAAAGAACCATCTTGGTGTAAACTGGAACCTTAGTAGCTTTACCTAAGATGAATTCAGAAGGCGGAGAACGAGGGGCCACAGGGGTAAAAGAATCCGGGAAAATTCCAGTCAAAATAAGCATAAACTTGCGAAGGTCCACAGCATGCTGATAATGCTTCTCCTCCTCATTCTCAGAGACTTCCTCAATAGGATTATCCTCATCCGACTTTTCCTCTGGTTCGTCTTCTGGCAGTGCAGCAACAGCTGCAGCCTGAACCGAAGGAACAACGTCTGGATGGGACTGCCTGTCAAGGCCAACATCTGAGTCAATTTGGTGGGGAGAAGTAGAAGTAGATTGATGCGAAACACGGACATGTAGACGATCATCCTCAACCAACAACTGCTTAGACCGCTTAGAATTCAACTGTTGTTGAACAGAAGAACGCTTGAAATCAGAAGGTAACTGTTGAAGATCGCCGCGAGGTCGCGTAAAGTCCGAGGACTGTTGCTGCGAGCGATCAAAGGAGTCAGGATGTCGCCGCTGTAAACCAATGTTTTGACGCGCCGTGTCCAAAAGTTGTTGCCGCGGGCGATCCACTACTTCAAATTGTTGCCGCGTCTCGTCCACTTGTCGACGCCGACACTCTTCCCCGCGACCAGAAAATGCAAACTGGTCAACCAAAACTCTCTGACGCGACTCATCAAAATCAACCTGGCGTTGAACACTGTGAATGGGAGACCGTCTAAGTGATAACTCGTCAAGGCCATATACCATCGAACGTTTGTGCGATAACTGGTCTGACATCGAACGCCCAGACACAACGCCAACACTTGGTTGATAAGAATCCATCAACGAAGAGAGTTGTTCCTTCATAGACAAAAGCGCAGTCCATTTCGGATCAACAGAACTCCTAGAAGGAAGATTCGCACTAATGTCACCACGCATTTCAGGGGAAGAAAGCCAATCCGATGGAAGAGGAGGTGCATGAATAGTTACAAGGTCCGAATCGGAAGGAATCATATCCGCACGAACACGGTGATCTGAACGTTTGGCCGGAGTGCAAGCGCTGGGAGAACGGAAACGTTCCGGTGAACCCCACGAACTACATCCTGGCCGCACAGGCGATTCCCGACGCTGTGTGTTTTGACGCGCCGCGTCCAAATCAACATGGGAGCGTTTAAGCGGTCTCGACGCTCGCCGCCAGATCTCACTCCCCGACCCTTCATCGGAAGACGGGGATAACGTATGAACCTCACCTTTCCTACGATGAGGGTGAACGACCTGAGCTACGGCAACAGGAACGTTCGAGGGGACGTCTGCACGATTGATGATGCTTCTCGTTCCCTTAAGCCGTTCGACATTACTTCTCCCATGGGTTCGAGAGCTCGAAAGAGGTCTAAGGCTAGGTGAACGACAAGATCGTGCCGACGCACCCTCCGCAACACTAACCACATTATCAACACTTGTCACAACACCGAGAGAGTCACGATTCTTCGGTACCACATCAGACACTGAAACACTTTCCACAGTTCCGATAGGATCACGGTTTTTCAATACCTTTAACTCTGAAAAGATAGTATTTCTATCGGCTGCTAAGGACTCAACTTTCTCACCAAGAGACAAAATAGCAGTAAACATGTCCTTCATAGTAGGTTCCTGATCTACCACCACAGGGGAAGGAACAGGATTAGGAACAGGTAAATTAGGTAAGGTTCTATCCACAGATCGGGAAGAACTACGCCTAAGTCTATCTCTCTCTAATCTCCTAACATAACGATCGTAAGAACCAAAATCATCATTAGTTAAGGAAAGACACTCATTACACCTATCATCTAATGAACAAAATTTACCCCTACATTTTACACAAATAGAATGAGGATCAATAGATCCATTAGGAAGTCGTGTACGACAACCCTCACTAACACACCTACGCTGAGCAGGGGAGGAGTCGGCCATTTTAAAGTTAACGTGAGAGACCGACAAGTAAAAAGTAAGGGAAAAAACAATAAAGAAAATCTCAAACAAAAAGATTTCAAGATAAGAACCAAGGAAAATTAATCAACGATAGCTTAAACTCAAAAAAGAACGTTGTACATCACCAAACAACTTCCCAAGAGAGTAAAAACACGAGAGCGAACTTCTGTATGTCAGTCAGCTATGACGGCAGAGAGAAGAACTGGAGTTGGTGTGTAGTTCCACCTGTTCTACCGCTAGGGTGCGGTTGGTACACCTGGCGTATCTTCGATAGCGCGAGATTTGAATTTTCTGCCCTGGCGTCAGGGACTTCAGCTCTTTTATATAACCAGCGGGTAAGTTTTATATTTAAAAACAATCATTCTAACTCATTCACCCCAGACTAACCCGAGTAACCTCGGCCCTCAACCCTCTGCTACTTTTCCATTAAGGAGTTTGAGGTGTTTAGACCACTTGCGCCACCACCACAGGACCAATGGAAAATGCTTCAATGCTCCTGTGGGTTACGTCTTGCAGGTAGTGGGTGGTGAAGGTCTAAAACACATGCCCACTTGCAATACCTGCGCCACAGAGTAGTTCTTTTTTAACACCAGGGACGTTGCAATGCCCTTTATGTCTGAGCTCTGGGTCATCATGGTAGAGAAGGGTCAGGATTAACTGCCAGGTCGATGACCTTGCGAATCCATGCCGACATGGATATTGGATATTGTTTCATGGTCGTACCAACAACGGATTATTATCCAAATAAGGAAGGAGGAGATTAAGATTGCCAAGTTTTTGTCAAACAAATTAAAATCAGTCAGGAGCTAAAGACCAGACAGGAGAAAGATACTCAAAAAACATGGAACAAAATAATTAAAACATTTCCTTACAATAGATTGATCACCAAAAATCTTACTTTCTTAAAAGGCCAATATTTTTTTGGACAATTGACGACAGATCACAATTTGTAAAAATAGATTTACAATAAAAACTCTGATGATTTAAAATGACTTATACCGCTAGATTTTGTCCATAAAAAGATCTGGATGTTGAGGAGCACTATTCTTCAGATACTACCTCTAGAGAGTTATGGGGTCCTTTGACTGGCCAGACAGTACTACATTGGATCCTTTTCTCTGGTTACGGTTTATTTTCCCTTTACTTATTCTTTACATATTCTCCTCTGTCCTCATACACCTGACAACACAGATTACCAAACAATTCTTCTTCACCCAAGGGCTTACTGCACTGTAATTGTTCAGTGGCCACTTTCCTCTTGGTAAGGGTAGAAGAGACAAACTTTGGTAAGCAGTTCTTCTAGGAGAAGGACACTCCAGAATCAAACCATTGTTCTCTAGTCTTGAGCAGTGCCATAGCGTCTGTACCATGATCTTCCACTGTCTTGGGTTAGTCGGTGCACTCTGGCACACTGTTCTATTTCATTTCTCTTCTTGTTTTGTTTAAGTTTTTATAGTTTATATAGGGGATATTTATTTTAATGTTACTCTTCTTAAAATATTCTAAGCTCCTTGTTTCCTTTCCTCACTCTGCTATTATCCCTGTTGGAGCCCCTGGGATTATATCATCTTTCTTTTCCAACTAGGGTTGTAGCTGAGCAAGTAATAATAAAAATAATACGATCATACATTCAAGTTTTGTCAGGGTTCTACTTTATCCCAATAATTAGCACTATGAACCAACTTTAGCTGGAACAGGGAAAATAGCCCAGTGAGGAAAGGAAATAAGGAAATAAACTACAAGAAAAGTTTAAGCACAACAATATCATTAAAATAAATCATGCATAACTATAAAGAATTCAAAATATCGAGAGGAAGAGAAATAAGATAGAATAGTGTGCCCCAGTGTACCCTCAAGCAAGCTATCTCTACCCAAAGACAGTGAAGACCATGGTACAGAGGCTATGGCACTACCCAAGACTAGAGAACAATGGTTTGATTTTGGAGTGTCCTCCTAGAAGAGCTGCTTACCATAGCTAAAGAGTCTATCAAGGGATTCAGTAATTAAGGGTTTACGACCAGCAAATAATATTGATGTAAAGAGTAGCATCTGCATAAGCAACAAACTTGTTTAAATCTCATGCCTATGATTTCTAGCTACAAAAGTCAACAAATAATCAGGTTCCATATGAAATAGATATAAGTTATTACAAATGCTATTTTGCCTACTGTATCAAAAGAAATAGGAATGAATGGCGAGCGATTGTGGCGCAGTTCCGGTAGGCCCTGCTGCTGCCTCCGGTGCCTTAGATGACCGCGGAGGTAGCAGCAGTAGGGGATTCAGCATTATGAAGCTTCATCTGTGGTGGATAACGGGGGAGGGTGGGCTGTGGCACCCTAGCAGTACCAGCTGAACTCGGCTGAGTCCCTTGTTAGGCTGGGAGGACATAGAGAGTAGAGGCCCCCTTTTTGTTTTTGTTTCATTTGTTGATGTCGGCTACCCCCCAAAATTGGGGGAAGTGCCTTGGTATATGTGTATGTATGTATGTATCAAAAGATGTATTGTTTTATTACGGCATTTCTGTATCTTTGTTATTTTTATTTGGATTTTTGTTTATATCTCTGAAAATTAAGTTGAGGACCTTCTGTATATATGAAAGTACAGTAATGGGTTGTGAACAATACCCACAGGATCATCAGATAACATTATTACTCTTCAAGCTATAGTCTTGAATGGAAAAACAAAATTATACAAAATTATACAAGACCTAAGGCTCCAACAGGAAAAGCAGTCCAACGCTAAGAATAACTATAGCCCATTTCTTTTACCGAGGCAGATTTGCACCAACTCGCAGCGGTGCCCTTTTAGCTCGGAAAAGTTTCCTGATCGCTGATTGGTTGGACAAGATCATTCTAACCAATCAGCGATCAGGAAACTTTTCCGAGCTAAAAGAACACCGCTGCAAGTCGGTGCAAATCTGCCTCGATAAAAGAAATGGACTATAGTTTGCCAAACTTTCAACTGGGCTCCACAAAGCGCTAGAAGAGTTGGAAGACCCAGGCCTACATGGCTGAGGACTATGATGCATGAAATAGGAGATGATGAATGGAGAAGTATTGATTTAAAAGCTCAAGATAAGAGAAGACGTGAAATCAAACCGAGGCCCTTTGCGTCAATAGGCCCAGGAGGAGATAACGACGATATATTAGTATTAGTAACGATCTTAAAAAGAAAAATTTAACTACGAAGAGGGACTTTGTCAACCTGTTCAACAGTAGAGCAATTGCAGCAAGTTTGAACTCCCCATAGTCACCATGGTGCCCATCAACCATGTTTGAAAAGCGAGACCCCATGACTACTGCAATCAAAGACAACACTAAAATGATGGCCAATCATCCAAACTTCCTGACCATTATCAAGAGATTTTTGTACAGCATTGGAAATTGTAACACCACAAACTCCTAGGTCTCTGCTAGGGCCAAACTACAAAATAGGGGACAGATGATTGCCTTCAGCATACCTATTTAGACAGACCACTTCTTTTACAAATTGCAACTTTTAAAAACTTTCTAGATGGGTGTTTAACATCACATCTATTTTATTCTACCGTTCATACCTTAAAAACATATATACACCCTAATTATTAACAACACAATGTAACTACAGTTCAATTTTATTCATAAATTTAGATAAAAAGTCATTCAATTCAAGGTTCATTACTTTAATAATAAAGTTAACTGAATTTATTACAAAGTTTTTGAAAGTGTAAAAGTTAATTCAATTCATTAAAGAACCAGGTCTACATGGCCGAGGACTGAAGCATGAAGTAGATGACGATGAATGGAGAAATATCGATTTAAAAGCTCAAGATAAGAGACGACTGGTGAAATCTAACCGAGGCCCTTTGCGTCAATAGGGATAGATGATGATGATGATAGATTAATTAAAGATATAATTATCAAATCTATTAAATACTAAAGATAAAAGTTCATTAATTATACTAACTACAGCATTAAAAAAACTAACATACGCATTTCCCAAACCACACTTATTATTATTATTATTACTGTCCAAGCTACAACCCTAGTTAGAAAAGCAAAGTGCTATAAGCCCAGGGGCTCCAACAGGGAAAAATAGCCCAGTGAGGAAAGGAAATAAGGAAATAAATAAATAAAGAGAATAAATTAACAATAAATCAATCTAAAAAAAAAAGTAACAACGTCAAAACAGACATGTCATATATAAACTATTAACAATGTCAAAAACAGATATGTCATATATAAACTATAAAAGACTCATGTCCGCCTGGTCAACAAAAAAGCATTTGCTCCAACTTTGAACTTTTGAAGTTCTACTGATTCAACCACCCGATTAGGAAGATCATTCCACAACTTGGTCACAGCTGGAATTAAACTTCTAGAGCACTGTGTAGTATTGAGCCTCATGATGGAGAAGGCCTGGCTATTAGAATTAACTGCCTGCCTACATTCTTCATATCAAACCTTAACTACATGGACTTTCCACCCGATATCTATAACTACTGTACTGTATTACCTTTTACATGTCAAGAGTAGGTAAAGTTCATTGATGTTATATAAGGTTGGTAGTCTTTCCCCTCTTTAGACTTCGGGTGAACCAAATATCCAGTCACCCCAGATCGACTGGTTGCCAGGCTGTGCTAGAACCTTGGAGTTCATAAATTTATTCCAGTTCCTTTCCCCTGATCCATTACACTTGCCATTAAACATCTTAGTGCACACTAATATATTCCTTACTTCACCTGAAAAAGATAACTTTATATCAGAAAGATTGAAAATAGCAAATCAGACAATGGCTAAGTTAACCCTTTTACCCCCAAAGGACGTACTGGTACGTTTCACAAAACTCATCCCTTTACCCCCATGGACATACCGGTACGTCCTTGCAAAAAAATGCTATAAAAATTGTTTTTTCATATTTTTGATAATTTTTTTTTTTTAAATTCAGGCATTTTCCAAGAGAATGAGACCAACCTGACCTCTCTATGACAAAAATTAAGGCTGTTAGAGCAATTTAAAAAAAATATACTGCAAAATGTGCTTGAAAAAAAAATAACCCCCTGGGGGTTAAGGGTTGGAAATTTCCAAATAGCCTGGGGGTTAAAGGGTTCAATAAAATTTTTAAATCACATCACCTGAAATTACATATTACATGTTATATTTCAGTTTAGCGAGATCGGTGTTACTGTATGGACATGAGTCGTGGTATAACAATGAAACAATATCTAACAGATTTTGTAGATTTTACATCAAAGCCCTCTGAAGAATATTCAAAGTTAAATGGCAGGACAGGATTAGAAACTGAAACTATAAGAGAGATTACTCAAGTGCCATATGTGGATGAGATCATGGTGAGGGGTAGATGGAGATGGTTTGGGCATGATCTTTGCACTCCAAGAGATTAGTTTACCAAAACTTCAATTGGGCTTCACAAGGCACTAAAAGTTTCGGAAGACCCAGGCCTACATGGCTGAGGACTATGAAGTAGAAGATGATGATGAATGGAGAAGTATTGTTTTAAAAGCTCATTATAGAGATGACTGCGTCAATAGGCATAGGAGATTACGATGGTAAATAAATAAATAAATAAATATATATATATATATATATATATATATATATATATATATATATATATATGTGTGTGTGTGTGTATGTGTTTACACAAAATAGAATTAGATACATATACAGTATATAGGTACTGTATATATGAAGAAAAGGAAAATAGGGAAAAACTACAGAAGTAGTTCAAGAACAAAACATTAAAATAAATCTTTCATATATAAACTATACAAACTTCAAAATAACAATGAGGAAGAGAACCAAGATAGAATAGTGTGCCAGAGTCTATCAGTTACTCTCTATGTGCAAAAACTTTTACTGCCTAACGAACAAGGATACCAGAATGGTGTACCTTCATGCATTGAATACATTCCAGAATAAATAAATGTATTTTCTTAACAATATAAACGTGATCCCTTTAATCGAGAGGTGGCAGTAGTTAGCCAACTCAACCTGACACGCCACCGAGCTCCCAATTTGACCTTAAATCTGAGATTTCTAGGGTTGTTGGGACAGGAAAAGTAACATAAGACGACTCGGATTTACTTTCTAAAAACTAACGATTTGTTCCTACGAAAAAGCAAATCTTGCGACTCCTTTTTCTTCTGCCTACACAAACATCGAACAGTATGGCTTATTCTTTCCACAATCACCTCTCTCCTCATACACCTGACAACACTGAGATTACCAATCAATTATTCTTTGCTCAAGGGGGTTAACTACTACACTGTAATTGTTCAGTGGCTACTTTCTTCTTAAGGGCAAGGGTACAAGAGAGACTTTAGCTATGGTAAGCAGCTCTTCTAGGTGAAGGACACTCACAAAACCAAACCATTGTTCTTTAATCTTTTCCTTGGGTAGTGCCATAGCCTCTCTATCAGTCTTCAAATGTCAAATTAGAGATCTCTTGCTTGAGGATACACCCACACTCACTATTCTATGTTTATTATTATCATTATTATTAGCTAAGTTACACCCCTAGTTGGAAAAGCAGAATGCTATAAGTCCAAGGGCTCCAACAGGGAAAATAGACTACGAGGGAAGTAATGAACAATTAAAATATTTTGAAAACAGTAACATTAAAATAAATCTTTCATATATAAACTACAAACACTTATGGAGCCCTTGGGCTTACTGCATCCTGCTTTTCCAATTAGGGTTGTAGCTTAGCAAGCAATAATAATAATAATAAATGATAAACCAATGCACATCAAGATAATTTCTTACGATATAGTAAGTTTTCATTAGCCTATTTTCAATCCTATCGCTAAGAATGAGGCAGTCTAAGGGGATTCCCATGGGGGTCTTAGCTCCCCTTTAGGTAAGTAGGTAAGGACACTGTTTGTAGGTTAGGTTAGGTTAGGTTGGGAAGCTTAGGTTAGACAGTGTTCTATCCACGAATCCCTGTCCGTCATTATATAAAGGCTCGTATCGTTCAGTACCAAGCTCTAAACCAAAGTTGAAAATAGACATTTTTGGGATTGAAGTACTGTACCTTGAACCAGGCAGTCTTGCAAACGAACATAATAGCAATGGATTCACATTCGAGACCTGAAAATCTATTTAACTTACTAGAAAATGTTTTTCCTATAGTAAGTACACTATAATATAGTTTTCCCATTTTCCAACCTAAAGAAATACTTTAAATAAAAAAAATGTACACCAATATATTTTTCACCTTTTCCCAATACTCTTTAAATAAAAAAAATGTACACCAATATATTTTTCACCTTTTCCCAATACTCTTTAAATAAAAAAAATGTACACCAATATATTTTTCACCTTTTCCCACCTAAATCATTAGTCAGATGCAAGCTACAGTCTGAATATCCTAGTAGGATACAAGCTACAATAGGACCAATATATTCCAAGCACTTCCCTGGATCATAATTGTGTAACTTTTTCTATGTACCGATAACTATTTCTCGCTACCTTTCCACTTGGAGAGCAAGGGTAGCCCCGTCCAAGCAAAAACCATTTGAGGGAAGTTTCTCCCAACTTGTATCGGAACACTTCAAAGTACCTATACACTAAGAACACAAATTATTTCCTTCATTAGGAGTGTTGTGCTACAGTAAATATTTACCCACATTTATTTGACCCGGTTCGTCCCAACCTACTACAAAAACTTCGGATTTTGCTATGCCGCGAATTGTTTCGCTCGCAAATAAACATAATTCACTGCTCCTCTCTTCTCTCAAGTGGTATGTGGATGTGTTGCACACACCTATCACATGGGTCACTATTATGGTCTCATAAATGCCTATAATTCACATCATAACCCTCAAATGGTTTTTGCTTAAAATCTGACACCAGGGACACATTTTCATCATTACTGTAAATTTCTTGTCTCCACACACCTACGACGTTCTCGTTTATATTTTTCTTTGGTAAATAACCCATTTCTTCGAAACACATTATTGCTATTATCATCATTATTACTAGCTAAGCTACAACCCTAGTTGGATAAGCAAGGTGCTATAAGCCCAAGGGCTTCAACAGGGAAAAATAGCCCAGTGAGGAAAGGTAATAAGGAAATAAACGATATAAGTAATAAAAATTAAAATTAAATACTTTGAAAACATAAACAACACAAACATTTAATTTATGAACTATAAATGGACTTGTGCAAGCCTGTTCAACATAAAAACATTTGCTGTGAGTTTGAACTTTTGAAGTAAAACAGATTTAACTTAACCGATTAGGAAAATCATTCCACAACTTGGTCACAGCTGGAATAAAACTTCTTGAGTACTGTGTAGTATTGAGCCTCATGATGGAGAAGGCCTGACTATTAGAATTAACTGCATGCCCAGTATTACGAACAGGATGGAACCGTCTGGGAGAATCTGAATGTAAAGGATGGTCAGAATTAGAAAAAAATCTTACGCAACATGCATAATGAACTAATTGAACGGCGGTGCTAAAGGTCTAGATCAGGAATAAGAAATTTAATAGACCTTAATCAATTGCAAGATGAGAAAAAATATTAGTTACTGTAAGTCTGCTCGTTTTCCAAGTTGTTTCTTAATGTTTCACGTGTCACAATTACTAGCTCTTATTAACCCTTTTACCCCCAGGCTATTTGGAAATTTCCAACCCTTAACCCCCAGGGGGTTATTTTTTCCCCATCACATTTTGCAGTATATATTTTTTAAATTGCTCTAACTGGCTTGATTTTTCTCATAGAGGTGTCAGGTTGGTCTCATTCTCTTGGAAAATGCCTGAAGTTTCTCAAAAAATTATCAAAAATATGCATAAAAAAAATTAAATAGCAGTTTTTTGCAAGGACGTACCGGTACGTCCATGGGGGTAAAGGGATGTGTTTTGTGAAACGTACCAGTACGTCCTTTGGGGGTGAAAGGGTTAAGTTTGTACATTTGTTTCCATTTAACTTGAATCCTCCGCATTGATCAATTTTGGCAATTTTCACCTAAATATACTGTAACTCCACCCACTAAGCACAGCGCTCCAATGATAATGTATTACTATTGGCTAGTGGGAGTTTTCAAGGGACAAGCATTAAGACAAAGACCTGTTTATGCA